>NC_058132.1:15089997-15184873 GCF_016433145.1 Gracilinanus agilis | reverse complement strand
CCTGAAAAGATCTCCAATACCAGACTCTGGGAAAGAACAATTCAGTATCCCATCAGTCAGGACGCTATGAAAAAAAAAAATATGGAACCCATCAGGGAGGAGAAAAGTCGGAAGGCCAAAAAAGACCTGGCAAAGATATGCCCAGTTGGTGGAAGTTGCCCAGAACAGAGTCTGTTGGCGTGAGATGGTTGCGGCCCTATGCTCCTCTGGGAGTCAATAGGAATAATAATAATAATAATAATAATAGATACTAGATGACAGTTTATACGTATTGTTGGGCCATTTACAATATTCTGCTCCGTGGCTTTGTGAGATATATGAAGGAACCTAGAGACAAATTAGATCCACTGAAGAAAAGCATCCATAAAATACATGCTTATGAATTTTGCTTGGAATCCTATGGCAGGGCCAGATCTCAAAATAACAGCTCAAAAATATTATCTAGCTAAAGACATCTCCTGAAAACTTCCTTATTAATAATGCTTGAGTTGTTCATTATTTTGATGACCAAAGAAGCTTTTGTAATATCATGACAAAATGACCCCGACTCCCTTTACCTCTGATTTCTGTAAACTCTGAAATTATTGTCAATATTCCTCAGTTGCTTGGGTTTATAGAAATGCCTTAGAAAATGTTATGGATAGAGCCTTTTTATAAACAATATTCTGTGAGAAATTACATTCCTAAGAATGATGTAAGTCTTATACTCTACTTTCTATAAAAACTTTTCTCTTTGTCATAAATGGAGGTCTGACCCTTGCTTTTTTGTTGAGATCTCTCTCTCTCTCTCTCTCTCTCTCTCTCTCTCTCTCTCTCTCCATGTCTGACATCCAAAGATTAGGAATCATTCATAGAACTTGTTGCTAATCCTCTCATAAAATCAATTGAGAGCATTCTAGAAAATGTGTTCAGGGGTGCTGAGTCAAGATGGTGCCTTATAAACAGCAAAAATCAATTCCTCCATGAATACCCTTCGACACCAATCAAAAACAAAGCACTTCAATGGGGACAAAAAACCAAATCAATAACAAGACACAGTTGCAAGAGCCTCCTGCTTGATTCAACTCAAAATGTATACAAAGAAGGTTGAATTGCCGAAAAAAATCTTTGACAAATTATAATACCCATTCCTATTGATGAGGTGTAGGGCCTCTTTTGGCAGGAACCAGCCAAGGGGAAGATGACTGAGGGGGCTATGTTGAGAGCCCCCGGATGGCTAAAAGGTTTTTTTCTCTAATTCTCTGCCTCTACTTATCCAAGTAAATACCAATTAACTTTGTGGAAATTAAGGACCAGAGTCCTAAATTTTATTTTTTACACATAGCAGTTTCAGTTCTTGAAGGATGACATGGTGGTTGGAGAGCTGAGAGCTCTGAGGGCCCTCTCTCTCTGCTGATTCAATTGACCCTTGAGATGCTGATAGCTTAAAGACTTGCCTCAGGCTTGGACATAAGCTTTTGATCTCACTCTGAACTTGATCAGGTCAGGGATTAATCAAATTCTTGCCTCAGGCTTAGGCTCAAGTTTTTGGTCTCCCTGTGTACTTGATCAAATTAGGCACACCCTTGATTGCCCTGTCTTGGAGCTCCACCCTTAATTTTGGGGAAAAGGTAGGGGTAGGGGGGTTGGGGGTAGGGCTGTGAACTGTGTGAATTATGCCCTCAACCCAAGCCCAGACTGGTTCTGCTCTGGTACCACACAAATCAGCCCACTTCAGCTCAGACTGCTCTGGTCTGCGTTTCTAAACTTCACAGATTTGAAATTTCAAGGGGTGTGAGTTGGCTTGAACCACTATTTGCCCAGGCAGGATCTTAGGGTCTGAATTTTGGCTTGGACTTAGGTTCCAAACATGTGACAGCAGATGAGGGGTGGGTGGGATTGGCTTGCTCTAGGCTTGCTCTTCCTTCTGTGCTATAGCCTCTTGCTTGCTCTGCTCTCCTCTCACCCCAGAGCCCCAGATGTTTTCTGCCTATTTTTTAGAATTTTCTTTTCTTGAAAGTTGTTTAATTCTGTCTCCTGGTTGGTTCTTTCATTCCTGAATTCTTTTTGTGGGAATATTTTTATCTTGGTCTGAGAGGATTCTCACGGTGACACAGAGCAGCTCTGGTTTACACCTCCATCTTGGCTCCACCAGAATTCTTAAATTCTTGAGTAAACGAGGATGTTTTTGTATTTGTCATTTCTTTTCATCTAACTGACTTAAGTTTATTTTTATTTAATGTTTTTATCTGGCCATTTGCTATGTGCAAACTGCTGCTGCTAACTTGTGTTGAAACCTATGATTCCTGCCTCCTTTATGGAGAGATATTCATTACTTTCTTTTTTTTCAGTCTGGCCTAAAAGATGAGATTTAGTAATTCACTCATCTCTGATAGCTCCATTGCTGTTTTGTACAGATGTTAGAAATTATACAGGATGTGATCCCTCCTGAAAAAAGTTTATGTTTTAATCCATTAAAATATTTTGCTATTTGAGATAGAATATTGAGAACTTTGTGTGAATGTTGAGTATTTTATTATAAAACATTTCTGAAAATCTTCCTTTCAGGAACAATTGTTAAGAGACTTTTGAATCTCTAAAGTAGGACATCAGCACCACATGTATGGCTCCTTAATTTTGAGCCAGATTGGACCACTTTGTTATTTCTATACCACTTCTACCTTCTGCCTGAAATTAAGCAAGGAACTTAATTGTATCACCTTTCTTCCTTCTCATATAGCAAACTCAGTAAGTATAAGTCTGCAAGTCTTTCTTTTACAAGTGGCATGTTTTGAATCATTTTTTCTTACAAGAATCTGCTTCTTCAGAAATCTCTCTGCTGCATGTTTTCTAATTTTGTTTCTCCATATGTGAAAATCAAAATCCTACAATGTTTCTACTGTGTCTATGTCTGAGGATGAGGAAGCAGATCTTTCTAGTCTTTTCTCCTTACAAAGGGTAGAATCTGATCTCAAGATTTACTTTAGAAAAGAAATTCTTTAATATTGCTCCTTTTATACTTTTATCCCCAGACTGATTTTTTTGTATGATACTTTCTTAGAATACAGATTAGAGGTCTCTGTCTCTTTTCTTAAAGTACAATTGTGCTGGCTGTGAGATGATGCAATTGTGTTGGCTGTGTGTGAGAAACAGAAAATTTTCAACTGTCATATCTCAAACTGAAATAAAGGAGGGGGGGAGTAAAAAGATACTTCTCAGGTAGTTACTAAGGATCAGGGGAAGCATGAGAAATTTTCTGTCCAACTAGGCATGACTAGAATCTGAGTCATTAGATGATCTCTGTTCCAATTATAAGATACTGGTTCAGAGCACTTGTGCACCAAGATCCTTCCCAAGGCAGATAGAGGGAAATCTCTGTGTGAAGTAAATATTTTGGGGGACTTCCTTCCCAGTCCTATCTCAAAAAAGGCTTACCCCAGAAGATGGAAAGAAAGTCACAGAGTCATGGAGCTGACATGATGGCATGAGGTCACCACAAAAACCAGACAGCAAACCATTGACCAATGGAAGGATACAGGAAAGGAGCTTATGTTTGAAAAGCCAGTCTGGGAAAATGAGTCAGGCTCTTGATTCCCATTCTTCTCCCTGAACTGTTTCTTTCTCTGGGTTTCCTCTTTCTCTGGGTCCACTTGAGATCTCTGGAAAGCAAGGCATGAAGGGAACTCTGCTCTCTACAATCTGGGACCAGATTTTTACCTTAAGTTAGGAAGGCTGAAAACCTTATTTTTCTCTTTCTGATAAATAATTATAAATCTAGTAATAAGCTTCAAAGATTAATTTTTATTTATAATACTCCTAGACTGTTACTACTGGTAGGAAATCGGTCACCTTGCTAGGCAGTGTTGCAAGAGAGAAGGAAAATGAAAAAAGGAAATTACACCAACTGAAGACATGATAGGCACTCCTTACATGGTCTGCTGCCTGTAAGGAAGGACTTAAACTTCCTTGATAGTACATGAACATACAGAGAGTGAGGGTGGAGAGAGGATACGACACAATCAGAAGGAGAAGAGTTTGTCATTCCTGAACCTTATGTTCTTTTGGTACCTGTCATCCTGATCTCTGCTTCCCTCTGTACCTCTGAATTTTATATCTCTGTTATAATAGATGACACAACATATTATTGCTTGCTACATACAGAGTACTCCTTGTCTGGGTAAACTTCACACCCAGATCAATCTAATGTCATTGGCACACAGTCTATCATTGATATAACAGGGATACCACAACATACTGATGTCTTGGCCCACAAACAACTTATTGTTGGTTCCCTGACCATAGAGAGTTCTTTCCTGTTCATGCTACATGACTCTATTAACATTGCTGGAAGAGACCTATTGTGTAAATTAAGAGCCACTATCAAGTGCTTATCTAACAGGTATTTATCTTTAAAGCTGCCAGCCAGAAGACTCTCTCTCTCTCTCTCTCTCTCTCTCTCTCTCTCTCTCTCTCTCTCTGTCTCTGTCTCTGTCTCTCTTTCTCTGTCTCTCTCTCTGTCTCTGTCTGTCTCTGTCTCTGTCTCTCTCTGTCTCTCTCTGTGTCTCTGTCTGTCTGTCTGTCTGTCTGTCTCTCTCTCTCTCTCTGTCACTCTCTCTCTGTCTCTTTCCTTTATTACTCGACTCAGAACTACCTGGCATTTCTTGTGTTGGTACTAATCAGATTCTACTCACTATTCTTGAATAAATTTGGGTTAAATCTTTGAATGATATGGGACTTCTAAAATCAGCTGTATCTGTTACTATTGAAACAAGATGGTCTTCCTTCCTCCAAAACTTAATACACCCTGTCTAAAAAATAGAAGGAATTGAATGCAAAATTAATGCATTAATTGATCAGGGGATTTTAATTTTATGCAATCAGCATATAATCCTCCCATATTTCCTGTTAAAAACCCAAGCCAATTCCTGAGAGCAAATCTATATACCATTTTTGCAAACTTCATGCTATTAACTCTTATTCCCAGACATTGAGTAGTGCCTAATCCAGCTACCATTGTCTCCACCATTCCACATACAAATGCTCCACTTTAATTGATTTATGCTCAGTTTTTTTTTACTATTCTAATCAGTGAATGCACACAGTCTCTTTTTTATTCATCTGGAAAGAGACTCAATACACCTGGACAAGACTTCCTGAAGTTGAATATTTAGGCTTTCTTCTTTAGAAAACTCCAGAACAAGTTTCACCAAAGAAAGTCAATGCCATGCAGAGGATGGGAAACCCAAAGACCAAGAAGCATCTACAGGCTATTGTAAGCTTAAAAATTAATATACAATATCTCACTTACAATATCTTAGGTATTTCAGGCTATATTCATCAAATTATTTCAATGTGTGGTGAGATTGTTCAACCCTTAACTACTTTAACTAAAGACTCTATTCCAGAAACTTTGGCTTTGCAGCCTAAACACCTAACAACCATAGACACTCTTAAAAAGTTTTCTCTTAGCACCTGCTTTGGGCCTCCCAGATTATTGCAAGCCCTTTTTTGTCTTTGTTTATGAATGGAGGAGTGTGGCATCTGGGGTACTTATCTAGTGTCTCAGACCATTCCCTTACCCTATTGGCTATTACTTCTGCCATCTAGATGCAGTTGTCTCAGGGGGCATTTCTAGGCCCCTGGGTTGTGGCAGTTGCTGCTCTCCTTGTGAACAAGGCCTACAATATGTTTTTTGGACTCTCAGCTCACTGCGCTGTACCCCCATGAAGTAGAACCTCTATTGCCAAGAAACTGTACCCAGGTTTTCTCTGACTAGAGACCTGTGAGATATGAAGTAACCTTGTTGGACAAAGAAAACATTACTATCAGAAAAAGTTCTATCCTTAATCCTGCCACACCCCAACCAGAACTTCCTTTATCAGATGAAATGCTTCCTCTGCATGACTATAGCCTTGTTGTTGATTTGGCTGAGAGACTCTGAGAGACTCCAACTAGATATCACTGATGTTCCACTTCCTGATCCAGATCTAACTCTCTAACACTGATGGTTTTTTATTGCCCTCACCCAAGCTTGTAGTATATCTTAAGGTAAAGTTGTGAACATCTACACAGACACCAGGAATGCTTTTGTTGTCTATCATGCCTCTGGTATTTTCTGCTTATGACACCACTTCCTTATAACCTTTAGAAAGACTATTCTCAATGCTGAACTTCTCTGTAATCTCCTTCAGCCCTTTAAAACTCCAAACTAAGAGGGTGAGTCCTGGAAAACAAAGTTGAATGCAGTAATTCCTAAAGTGGGCTCCACTGCCCCCTGGTGGGTGCTGCAGTGATCCAGGCGAGCGGTGATGGCCACAGGTACATTTTACAAAAAAAAGGTAGAAACATTAATACATATATCTTTCCTATTAATTGCTATTAAAATTAAAAAAAATAATTTCCAGGGGGTGCTAAGTAATATTTTTTCTGGAAAGTGAGTGGTAGGCCAAAAAAGTTTGGGAACCACTGGTTTAATGCAAAGTAGGTATCTAGAGTCTGGATCCAAGAATCTGGTAAACCTATTCTCCCTAAGAGATTTTACCATCAGATTTGTCTTTCAGCTCAAAAGGGGGCATTTTGGTAGTTAGGAAATGGTGGACAGAATCAAATGGGTTTGTGTTACCTCTAGCATTTCCTCTATTGCTATTTTTTATATTCTTCTTGCCACATATGTCAGTCTGATAACCAACATGATTTTAGGAAGATTGAATTTGGTGGCCTCCCTTCCAGTTGACAACATCTACACCAAAAACTTTAATAGGACTTGAGGTACTCAGGCATCCTGAGAGGAACCACTCCAGGTACTATTGAAAACCTCAACTACCTTTAAGATAGAAGGGAAATACTCTTAGATTCATTGTCACCACCTCACATCAAAAACTGTCACCCCAGCAACATCCATCACCAGCAGTCCCTAATACTTCTGTGCCAGTGTTTCCAATGACCTCTGACAGTTCTTTCCTTTCCTCTTCTTCAGTTGTAACTTTGGTTCACATCACCTATAGAAGAATGCCCTCTATAGAAATCTGTGCTGTGCTTAATATTTAATCAATCCAAATTGAGGAAGGGTTAAAGGGAGGACTGTAATCAGAAAATCAATCATTAAAAGCTTAAACTATGCTTGGAGTATGATTTTTAGAAATTTAATCCCAGACAAAAATCTGTGTATATAAACCAGTTTAAGAATGTAGTCCCGCAATAATACCTGAGTTATAACTTAAAAGCGTGGGTATTGTTAGAATAATTTTAACTGCTATATTAATCATAAGTTAATAATTATGTTACTCATAAATGTATCAATTCATTCAACAGTGTACTTTGGGCAGATAAGCAAAATAGGAAATAGGGGATCACTCAGAGGCCCCAGAGCTGCAGATGTCACTCCAGAAATCCTATACCAGAAGCCCCACCTCCAAATACTGCTCTGGAAACCCCAATAAGTCTTTAAAGCTCCTCAAAGCTCCTCAAAGCTCCTCAAAGCTCCAGAAATAGTCTCAGGGATCTCTTGGAGATATATTGCAAAGAGATGGGTTTAGAGATAGGAAATAATAAAAGTGAGAGAGTTTTGTCAAACAGGGACTTGAGTTTTGGATTAGGAGAAACATGTAGACCTCTGACCATATGATTCCATGGCACAAAAGCCAGACCTTCACCCAGAATGGCCTTCCAGCATCACATATACATTGATAGAATAGAGAAAGAGATCAAAGAATTGGGCATTCAATTTAAAAAGAAGTTCAAAAAAGAACAAATTAAAAACCTCCAATTAATGACTAAATTGAAAATCCAAAAATTCAAAGAAGTTAATAGAATTGTAAATAATAAAACTATTGTACTAATAAGTCAAGGAGATGTCTTTTAAGAAAAAAAGCAATAAAATAGATAGACCATTTGTTAATTTCATCTTTTAAAGAACACAAAAGTATCAGTTTTAAAAATGCAAAAGGTGAATTCAAAACAGATGAAGAAATTAAAGCGATTGTTAGGGTTTATTTTGACCAACTATATAGCAATAACTCTAATAATCTTAGTGAAATAGATAAATATTTAAAGAAATACAAATTGCCCAGATTAAGAGAAGAGTAAATATAATGCTTAAATAACACTGCTTCAGAGAATTTAGGTGAAAAATCTATCAAACAATTCCCTAAGAAAAAATCACTAGGGCCAGATGAATTTACAAGTGAATTCTCCTAAACATTCAAAGAATAATTAACATTAATACTACATAAATCATTGGGAAAAATAGGTGAAGAAGAAATTCTACCAAATTCTTTTTATAATACAAATGTGGTGTTCGTACCTAAACCCAGGAAGAGCAAAGACAAAGAATGAAAATTATAAACAAATATCCCTAAGGAATATCAGTGCAACAATGTTAAATAAAACAGTAGACAGGAGATTACAGCAATATATCATGAATACTATACACCATGACCTTGTGGGTTTCATGCCAAGAAGACAGGAGTAGTTCAAAATTAGTACAACTATCAACCCTAATTGACCATATCAATAAAACAACAGAAACAATATGATTATTTCTAGATACAGAAAAAAATCTTTTGGCAAAATACTTTATACGTTATAAAAACATTACATAATTGTAGCCCCCAGTAGTAAGAGTAGGCCCCAGTAAAATCACAGCCATAGCTGAAAAATAGCCAGACATAGCCCGCTTCCTCACATGAGAACTCAACCCCCACTCTGCTATACTTAGTAAATAACTGACTATTTTAGACAAACCCACTGAAGCAAATATTTCTCTGAAACTCTGGGCTAGACAGTCACATATTTATCTATGATTTATTGTCCTATAGAAAACTCTGTTTAGAGCCATTGAGGTAATCTAAATCTATTCTCTCCATTTTATAAATCTTTACTAACCATTGTCCCTAAAAAAGATTTACCTAGTCCCTTAGCCTACATCACTTTCTCTATAAAATACTAGCTGTGATCAATAAAAACCTTGCTTCTGCTTGCTACCATCTTCAGTGGCCCTCCTCACATGTGTCATCCTCACCATAGCTCATTCTCCTCACCCCTCTTGGATTCCCAAATGTTTGTCAGTATAACCTGTCACCTGACGTTGGAATGAATGTAACTTTCCTTAATAGGACAAATGGAATCAATCTAAAACTATCAGAAAGCATTATCTATAATGGAAAAAAAAACTAGAAGCCTTCCCAGTAGGATGAGGACAAAGCAAGGCTGCCTATTATCACCATTATCATTTAATATTATATTAGAAATGCTAACTATAGCAAAAAGAAAAGAAAAAGAAATTGCAAAACTTGGAATAGGGAAAGGAGAAACAAATTTCTCACTCTTTGCAGATGATATGATGGTAGACCTAGAGAAACCCACAGAATCTACAAAAAGTTATCAAAACATTTAGCAATTTTAGCAAAGTTCCAGGATATAAACTAAAACCTTTTTTTATACCACCAAGTCCAACAGCAAGAGATAAGAAGGGAAATTTCATTTAAAAGAACTATAGGCAATATAAGATAGCTGTAAGTCTATCTATCAAAACAAATGTAGGGTACTACATAAGCATAATTACAAAACACTTTTCACACAACTAAAGTTAGACCTAAACAATTGTAAAAAAATTAATCTAAAATAAAAAGTCAAGAATATCAAGTGAATTATGAAAAATGTATGAAGGAAGAAGACCTAGATATACCAGATCTCAAACTGTATTAAAAAGCAATAATCCTGAAAACAATCTGGTACTGGTTAAGACAATAGAGTAGTGAATCAATGGAATAGGTGAGGTAATCAACATGTAGCAGTAAATGACCATAATAGCCTAGTATTTGATAAACCCAATGATCCATGCTCTGGGAAGAAGAATTCAGTATTTCACAAAAATTGCTAGGAAAACTGGAAAACAATATGGCATAAGATGAGGCATAGGTCAATCTTTCCCACCATGAACAAACATAAAGTCAAAATGGATGCCTAATTGAAAATAAAGGGTGACACCGTAAGCAAATTTGGGAATCACTAGGGAGTGATAAATAAACCTGTTAGCTTTATGTAGAAGGGAAGAATTTATGGCCAAATAACACACAAAAACATTATGAGAAGTAAAATCTATACTTTCAATTAAATTAAATGAAAAATGTTTTGTTAAACAAAACAATGCAACCAAGATTAGATGGGGGGGAAAAACAACTAGGAAAAATGTTTAATTAGAAACATCTTTGACAAAGGTCTCATCTCTCAAATATATAGAGGGCTAGCTCACATGTATAAGAATACAAGTCATTCCCCAAATGATAAATGACAAAATGTTATAAAGATGCAGGACTTAAAAGAAGAAATCAAAACTATCTCTATTCATATAAAAATATATTAAAAAACAAAAAATAATCACTATTGATTAGAGAAATGAAAATTAAAATAACTAAGATAATACCTCACATCCATCTGTCTGGCTACTATAACCAAGAAGAAAAATGATAAATATTGAAGGGATTGGAAAAATTAGAGCACTACACTGTTAATGAAGCTGGGAACTAACATAACCATTCTGAAAATCAATCTGGAATCATGTCCAAATAGCTATAACATTATGCATTCACTTTGACTTAGTTAATACCACTAGTATTATCTATCTTAAAGGAATCAAAGAAAAAGGAAATATATATACATATATATATATATTTATATTTATTACAGCTTTTTGTAGTGGAAAAATTTGGAAACTGAGGGGATATCCATCAATTTGGGAATGGCTAATCAAATTTTGGCATTTAGTTATAATAGGATACTACTGGGCCAAAATGAAAGACAAACAGGATGAATTCGGAAAAACCTGGGAAGATATATTTGAACTGACACAAAAAGAAGTGAGCAGAATCATAAAAATATTGTATATAGTAAGAGAAATATTATATGATGATCAGCTGTGAAAAACTAAGCTATTATTGGCCATGAAAGAATCCAACACAACCTCAAGGGACTCACAATGAAAAGTCCTATACACAGATATAGAAGGAACTGGTGGAGTCTGAATGAAGATCAAAACATAACATTTTTCACTTCATTTCCTTCATAGGACTTATCTTGTATGTGTGATATATGTCTTCTTTCACTAGATTGGGTATATAGAAATAAGTATAGCAGTACTGTATGCTTTATGTCATATTATTTACTGTCTCTGGAAAGGAAAAAGGGAGGGAGCTAGATAATTTGGATTGAAAAATATCAGAAAATGTTTGTAGAATATCGTTTCTACAAGTAATTGAAAAAAATAAAAGAAATAAGCCTATTAGAAAGGCAATACAATCGATTCATAATACAAAAAATTTCAGATGCTTTGTAGTTCACCAAAGGGTACTTTATTTTATGAAAAGGACTGAAAAGAAATACACTATAATATCTGTGACTATTCCAATTCACTGGGCTAAGAGATTGGTAAATGAAAGACAATGAGGCTTTGATTCAGTTCTTTGAAGAGTGATTCTGAGAGATTGGCTCTGATCATTTATTATGAGAGAGACCCAGACCAAGATTCTGTCAATTTCCTGTCCCAGGCAGAGGACATTTGAAAATGTTTATGAGACACTGGTATAATTGGAGGAAGAACCATTTATATAATACCAAAAGTAGAAGATGGGATTTAGGAAGTAAAGACTATGAGCTCTGGGAGAATGAAAACATTTAGGCTTCTTGCTAGAACAATGTGGTGTATATGAGCTGGAGAAAGCTCCACTTTGCCAAGTCATTGAAACTCTGACTTTTCCATTTCACACAAACTTCTGCCTGATGCAATATCAGGCATCATTGTAGGAAACCTGATTGTTGACATAAGGTCACACAGGCTAGGACAAATCAAAGGTTCAAGATAAATTCCTAGGAGTCCTTTTCTTCCCAGTATAGTCCACTGAGAATACCTGGACAGAGAAAAAGAAAAGATAAAAAAATATGTTTTTACACAAACATGGGAACACAGGTGCAGAGCCCCCAAAGTAGAATGGCCCCACAGCATCCACTGATTTGGCTCATTATATTTGCACATGGGGATCGAAGGAGCAGAGTGGTAAGGATCCTATCCATCTCAAGTGTTAAATAAACAAGATACAATCCTTATAAATATACTAAGATTTTCCCCTCATTACCCTGCTTTGGTCAAGGGTCTGAATCAAATTCCATTTGTCTTCATAGGTGTCAGGAGGCAATGGAAAACTCAAAATTTTCACTGGAAAGAAATATTCTCCTTGCAGAATGATTTAACATTAGAAAGTTCTTCGCAGTCCTACTGTGACCAGGTCTGATCTTTAACTCACTCCATCTTGGTTTGACTATTATTTGGCCATTGGTTAGAAGTTGGAGACAGATATTCCTGATGCTGTCACAACTTTTTCTGTTCCTGCTGCTGGAGCTTGCTCAGCCTATGGGTCATAAGAAAGATCCTCTCTGCTTCCTGAAAAGAGATTTAAGTCCTGCACACTACAGGGATGGTGACTTTGTTGTGGGGGGATTTTTCCATTTAATTATATATCAAATGTTCCTAATACAACAGTGGAAATATTTTCATTTTCTTCCTAAAGACATTCTTGATAATCATCAGTAAGTTTTTGTTTTTATTTTCATTTTCAGAAAGAATAGGGTATTTGATGATTAAAAAATCCCTTATAAACATTTTCATTGACAGAGAACCATTCCCTGTTCTATCTTGTGCTTTCCATGTCTTTAATGTCTGCTAGTTTCCCTTTAAAATTCCATACAAGAAACAACATCTCTCCACCTCACACATGCCTACATACAAATCCTTTGCCCCATCAAGTAATTCAATCAATATCATCCCTATTTTTGCTTAGTTTCTGGAAAATTTCTGACAGGATGAAGATTTGGCTATTCTCTCCCTTTGAAGTCCAAGTTTCATCTTCCTTCCTTGTCCTTATGTGACTAAGAATTGATATTCTTGGACAACTTCAATGCTTGATAAATGCTCTGAATATGTAATTCATTTTCCTTTCAGCCCAATATTAACCCTGTCAGCAAGACATTACAAATATCCTCATCAGCATTTTAAAGATGTGAATGTAGACACATGAAATCATTTACCCATGTGATCAGTCAGTCTTTCAGGGTAAGAAGTTGGATTTGGATCCAAGTCATTATGATTACAAATTCATTACTTCAAACACTAGAGCTGCGTCCTTATGTCATGAAAACTATAATATATACAGAGAGACAAACATAAATGTGTGCACAGTTATATATATTTATATATAGCATATGTAAGATTGTAAAAGCTCATAAATTGTTATTATATAATTATGCTCTAATACATGATATTAATATTACATATATTTATATATAACTATATATGAACATATAACTACCAATGTGTATAAATCTCTATATGTATGTCATTACATCTAACTACATTTACAAGTGTCTGTTTGAATATGATGCTGCCTGAAAACTTAAGAGTAACCTATTCTCTTAGAGTTTTGCCCGGTACACTGAGTGTGAGTTACTGATGATTATACAGCTAGTATTTTTCAGTCCTGACTTTTAGCTCATGTTTTCATGATTCTCAGTCAAGGCATCTGTCTATACTAGTTTCTGATTGTCCCTGTCTCTGTGTCTCTGTCTTCTTCATCCTCTGTCTGTTTCTTTCTGTCACTATCTGTCTGTGTCTGTCTCTCTTCCATTGTTTAGGTTCAGGACTATTTCATTCATATGAGCATGTTAATAGAGTGCATTCATTCTCCATATTATATGCTTTTAATATTATTGCTTCTCACATTTAAAAAACATAAGATAGAATTCTTTCTTCATTCAGGACCATGTTTTTGAAGCATTTTATATATTATTTCATTTTATAATAATAACTTCCTATGATATTACCTACATTATAGAGGTGAAGAATCTGAGGTAGAAAACAGTTAAATAACTTGCCCAATTTCATAAAAATAGTGTTTGAGACAATATTTTTATTGCAGTTCTCCTGAGTACAGATTCCTAGATCTTATTTTTTATATCATTTAGCTGCCCTGAAGTCAAAGTTTTGGTCATTCTATTTTATTTATTCTGGGTTTGTCATAATTTTACCTTGTTCTTTTCTATTATTTATTTGATTTTTATATATTTTTAAATTAAATTAAGTAAAAGTGATCCCTGCCTAGATTCTATCCATACTCTAATTTGTTATCTTCTCAGTTCCTAAAATGATCTTCCTAAATAATATCTAAGCATGTCCCACACTTATTCTATGAATTCCCATGGCTCCTTCTTAGCCTTATGATCAAATGTAAAATATTTCATTTGGATTTTAAAGTCCTTCACCACCTATCACATTCCCACTTTTCCAGTTTCTTTTCCCCCCTTTGGTTTTCTTCAATGCACATTATTTTTATGCAAAGATATTTTACTTTTGCAATTACATGAAATAATAATTTTTAGCCTAAGTTTTTAAAAATTATAAGATCCAAACTGTCCCCCTGCCTACGTTCCCTTTCTCTATTCAGAGATGGTAAGCAATTTGATCTGAGCCATAGATGTATTATCATGCAAAACACACTTTCATATTGTTCATTGTTGTAAGAGCAAACATACAAAACCCAAACCCTAAAATTAAATTGTAAATACACTGATGTGAAATTTACTCTGTTTTTAATCTATATCCATTTGACTCCAACAGCTCTTTCTCTGGAAGTGGATAGCATTCCCCATCATAGGTCCTTCTGAATTGTCCCAGATCATTGGATTGCTGAAAGTAATCGAGTTTTAACAATTGATCATCATCCAATGTTGTTGTTATTATGTACAATGTTCTCCTAGTTTTTCTTATTTTTCTCTGCAATAGTTAATGTAGATCTTTCCAGATTTTTTCTAAAATCATCTTACTTATCATTTCTTATTGCACAATGGTATTCCATCACCAACATATACTGCAGTTTGTCAGTTATTCCCCAATTGATGGACATCCCCCCCCCCACTTTCCAGTTCTTTATCACTACAAAATGAACTGCTATAAATATTTTGGTATGAGTAGGACCTTTTCCCTTTATTTATTATCTCTTTTTAATACAGAATCAATAGTGATATCACAAGGTCAAATGATGTGCTCAATTTTATGACCCTTTGGGCATAGTTCCAAATTGGCCTCCAGAATGTTTGAATTAGTTCACAACTCCACCAACAGTGCATTAGAGTCCCAGTTTTTCCACATCCCTTCCAACATTTATCCCTTTCCTTTACCGTCCTATTGGCCAGTCTTAGGTGTGAGGTGGTATCTCAGCGTTGTTTTAATTTGCAGGGACTTTTGGTCTGTCTCTGGGCTTGATAAAGTCAGACACAGTGTGGACTACCCTGTGATGAGGTGCACATCCTCACTGCAGGCTTAGGCTGGGGTTCTGGCCCTCATTTTGGATGTACACAGACCAGATTGCATTGCAGACTGCAATGTGCTGGGATTCAGGACTTCACAGCAGGCTTGGGCAAAGACTGGGAATCCCTACTTGGCCTTCCTAGGCACCCTTGCCAGCTTCCTTGAACTGTTGTCTGAGGCCTTGGTTTGAGCCCTGGTAGGGGCTCAGAGCCTCCCTTTGGGTCTGCATAAGGTAGGCACACCATGAACTGCCCTGTGCTACGGCTTGGGGCCTCACTGCAGGCTTCAGTTATGAATCAGAACCTTAAGGAATGTCCATAAGATTGTTCTGTTGCTAGCTCAGGTAGTGTCTCAAGGTCTCATTAGCTTGGGCCCAGGTTCAGAACCTGGAACAGTAGATTGGGGTGCTGGTGTGGGGATTGCTATTGATCTGTACTATAATCCCTTAGAATTACCTCCTGAGTGATGTGTTTCTCGGTCGCCTCAATGAACCAGACACACTCTGCCTACCTTTAATGCTGTTCTATGCATGAAATATGCTTCAATCCATCTCCTTATTGTTTCTTTTACTCCAGTATTCATTTTGAGACATTATTTTGAGGTTGGTTAGAGAGGTTTCACACAGTGTTTCAAACTTTCCTGGTTTCTACTCTGTCACCTTGACTCCTTTTGTAATCTTCTTATACCTTACTCCCTTCTACATATGGGAGAATGCCAGTGATGGCAGCTTACTTACTATACCTCACACAAGATTCATCTCCCTACTTTTCTATTTTCACTGATTTCCTCCCATCCCTGGGAAACTCTCCCTTCACATTCTCACTTTCTGGATTCATTCATTTCCTTTAAGCCTTAACAAAAATGTCACTTTTTGCAAGAAGCCTTTCTGTAACCATCTGAATGCTAATATTGTCATTCAGAGATCATTTACAATTAACCTTGGGCATGTATATTTTGGGTGATATGTTATGCATATAATGTCTTCATCATGTTGTGAACTCTTTGGTGTCAGAAGTCTACTTTCTTTTCTTGTTCTTCTGTTTTGCATTCTTGGTTACTTAGTTTAATCCATGACCCATAGTAAGTCCTTGATAAATTTTTGCTGTTGATTAAAAGATTGGTTCATAGTCTTTTAAAATATATTAGATTTTCTTTGTGTTTTTAGATTCTATATTGTTTTCCAGTTTCTATATTTTCTTTCTTGTTTGAGAAAGTTATTATTTTGTGTTTCCTTCTGGCAGAGATGAGTAGCTTGGTAATATCTAGGATTGATGATAGACAAATAGGAAGAATGTAAATATATATTATATTATATGAATGTGTATTACTGTGAGAGTGACATTAGTAGAAGAGGGCAAAATAGGAATTAAAGAGAAATTGCTAGTTAGCTAGCTGAATCACACCGAGTAAATTGCATGAATTGTAGATTCTAAAATTATAAAGACCTACTAAGCAACCTCTTTGTGAAATCATCTCTTTGAAGACAGAAGACATTCCTGTGTACTTACACTATTGATATCATTCGAGGTTGCAGGAAAAACACTACAACCAGGTCCTGGCCTTGGTGTTTGCTGTAGAGGAGATCAACAAGGACCCCAATCTTTTACCCAATATGACTCTTGGATATCATATATATAACACATACCACAGCGATGCCAGAACCTTGGAGAGCTCTTTAATGTGGCTGTCAGGGCAGGGACTGGCTGTTCCAAATTACAACTGTGAGAAGCTGGCCAAGACTATAGCTGTCATTGGAGGAGGCACTTCTGAATTGTCAGTCCAAATGGCCCATGTATTTGGACTCTACAGATTTCCACAGGTAAGTACCATGATCAAAATAGCCTAGACTGTCTGGAGAATACTGATGGGTTTTAGGGGGTAATACCACAGGCATGAAGCTTGATATGTTACACTGAAAACACTGAGGAATTCTTTTTTTTTCTAGAATTATTCTTACAGTTGGTTTTCAGAGAAAGAAGATAGACAAGTAAGATATATGTCATCCCAATTGCTCTTTCTACTAGGATTTATCCCTCACATTATATTTTGACTGTTCATTATGTATGTATTTATTATTATGCAATATAGCAATGAATTAAATTGGTGAAAATATTTATGTATTTTTGTATTACATATGTGTACATAAATATGTGTATAATATATATTCTAATGTAATTCATTTCAAAGTTGTGTGTGTGTGTGTGTGTGTGTGTGTGTGTGTGTGTGTGTACCCATGCAATTCAGCCAGAAACAATTAGTACTTGTAAAGTTCCTTACAAATGAAGACATTGTGCTCAATAACGGATCAGGCAGATTGAAGTGGCATGCTTAAAATTCTGATGACCTTGAATAACTTGCAGCATCTGAGATACTTCAAAGTATTATAGAGTGTCAGGCAGAACTGAGGCAAATGTGAGATTCAAACAAATTTGTCTGAAAAAAAATCTCTGGGTTCAGGAAAGAAACATTTAGTTGGATACATTAGGCCCGCTTTCTGGGAGGATATAGCACTTGGCCACAGGTGTCTGTCACTTCCTTAGGGATCAATTGAGCCTTTTAAATGGAAAAGGAGACAATAAAGGCAGGGAAGAGATTGGGTTGAATTCCAGAAATGCTGTTTTGATTCAATGGAAATCGAGATGATGTTAAGAAAATAGAAAGACTTTGTTCTGCTTTATGATTTTCTTGAATCCACTCTTCAGTCACAAAAGAGATCATGTTTTCTTCTCATACAGATTAGCTATGGTCCTTTTGATTCCATCTTGAGCAACAAGGTCCATTTTCCAAGTGTTTATCAATTAACACCTAAGGATTCCACTCTTCCTCTGGGAATGGTCCGACTGATAGTACATTTCAATTGGACATGGGTGGGACTGATGATTTCAGATGATACCAAGGGTGAAACATTCCTCTGGGACATAAAAAAAGAGATGGACAGGAACGGTGTTTGCTTGACATTTATAGAGAAGATCCCTGCCAGTGAGAGATATAATTTTACTCCATATAATTACATAATGCCAAGAATTGGAGGACTTTCTGCCAGTGTTGTTGTTATTTATGGAGATAACAATTCACTAAGGATCATGCATCATATACAAATGCTTTACTTCACATTCAGAAAAGTGTGGATTACTACTTCTCAGTGGGATTTCACCATAAGACCCCGTCATACACAATACAATATTTTTAATAGAGCTCTGACATTTTCAAGTCAGACCAAAGAGATTCCAAATTTCAAATCTTTCCTAAGAACAGTTAAACCTGCCAAATACCCAAAAGATATTTTCCTCAAAAAATTCTGGAACTCAGCTTTTGGATGTCCATTTAAGGATGGAAACCATGTACGAGAAGATTGTTCACAAAATGCATCCTTAGAGATTCTGCCTTTGCGGTATTTTGACATGTCTATGTCTATTCAAAGTTACACTATCTACAATGCAGTGTATGCTGTGGCTTGGGCTCTCCATAAAATGCTCGTAACCAGAACTGAAATGGAATCCCTGAGAGAAGGCGACAGCCTACTCATATATCCCTGGAAGGTACGTTTTCATTTATAAAACCAGAGTACACATTTCCAAACTTTTATCTGATTCCTAGACTAGGAAAAGGAGTAGCGAGTTAGTGAGTCACTCAGCTAAATGGCTTCTCACCTATTTTACTGTAAAAACCAATCCTTTATTTTTCTGCTTTAATGATGGCAATTGTGGTTCTTACAGAGGTCATTCTCAGTCATGATTAGAAAAGCCATGCCAAGACAACAGGAGCTTAGGGAGGAATCTAACAAGAGGTTACATATCTTTGGGTTCTATATCTACATATTTTAGAGGACCTGCAGAGAAAGGTATGAGTGTTTGGAAAGGGGAAATGAAGCCAGTGCAACTTCAATCTCAATGACTTTATACAAAATTGAAAAAAAAAGTTTTCAGTGAGAAGATGCAACTGTTTGCAATTCCATCCTAAGAAGGAACCCATAAGCTCCATCAGACTGTCAAGGAAAATTTTGGCACAAAAAATATCTATAGCACAAGAATTTCCCAATGTTGGTAGATGTAGTATTTAGCTGTTAGGTTAAGGATAAATAATAGCGTGAGAAGAGCTAGGTTATACTGGTGTCAGTACACTAAGGTATGTTGTGTTCAGTTCTGCAAATCATAAGTAAAGATGAACTTTGATTAGTTAGTTGAATGTTGTTCATAAGAGTGTAACCAGAATAATTAAGTGTCTTGAAATCATGACTTAGTTGGTTCAATGAATGGACTACGCATTTTTAGCTTGTGGGAGAAGGAAGGACTGATGAACAATGGTGGTGTTCAAATACTTCAAGGTTTATAACATTATTTTAAATATTTATAATATTATGAAGGGATTAGAATTATTTCATTTGACTCCAAAGGGCAGAACTAAGATTTATGGTTAAGTTTTTAAAACAAGATCATTTAGGTTTGAAATCAAGAGAAAAAGAACAATAAGTAAATGAAAAAGTAAGAAAAGCAGCAACTGTGTGAAACTCCAATGTGGACAAAAATATAATGAAATTCCTTCTTTGATTGTAGGATTTCTTTCCAAAGTCTTCAAGCAGAAGCTGGGCAGTGTGTTTTGTATATTATGGTGAGAATAGGTTGGAATTGATAGGCTAGGTAATCTCTTCTAATTTTCAAATGCATTTTAACTATGTGGAAAATGGATTCCCATTATTGATATTACTAATTTTAGTTTTATTACTATTATTACTGAACCATGTTGAGCCTCTGTTATCTCATCTTCAAAGCATGGAAAAATCTTGTGATACATACCTCACAATATGATTATAAGGACAATGAATTAGAAAAGTTCTACAGAAAGAGTTAATAGATTTAGTGACTCTGCTGCTCTCTGTGATATCTGAAATATTGAGAGCTGAATCAGCATTAGAGAAAGGCAAGTACTGTTTTCATTGACATAAAATAGAAGGGCAGATTTTGAAATAATGGACCATGAAGCTTAACCTAATTACATGGATTAGAACTTTAAACTATTTAAAAGGTGAAGAGTAAGAATCAGGTCTAAATTGAAAAAGTTTTACATCTAAAATGGATTTCTGAAGAAGAAACAAATCGTACATTTTTTACATTCCTGTGTCAGCAAAACTCTGAAGTTCCCACCAGATTGAAGAAAGATCCAAGAAATCAAATGAAAATTAGCACTGAATTTGTCCATCTCAGGTCTCTTTAGGGGAGGAAAACATACAGGCAATAGGAAAATCAGCTGCCATAAAAGGTAATTTTAGTGACATATATTAACTCATTACCAGGGAGAGTCCAACGCTAATTTAGGTGACAAACCTTTGTGTCCAGAAGCAAGAAGAGTCAAGGACATCAAACCAGTCAAAAAGAACCAGCACAATTAAAAATCCCCAAGCTTCTTAGAAGTGGTATTGGGCAAAGCCCCAGAGTTCATATATGGATAATCCATGTGTGAGTACTCCAGTGACTTTGATATCTCAAATAAACATCCCTCAAGTAAAAGAAAGGGCAGGAAGGATCCAATTTCTTAACCTCTAAAATCCAGGGAAACCTGATTCTTTGAGGCCAATGCCAGTAGAGTAAAATAAATGACCCAAAGTTAAATCAAGGAAGATAGTATATCCTAGGTCAAAGCTAATATGGAGAAAGACTCGAGGCCTTATTAAAAGACCCAATAAAAGTTTGAAAATTGCAGAGATGAGTCAAACAAAGGAAACACTATCCAATACTTGAAATGATTGATGATTATTTAATAATGACAAGAATAGACTTAAAGGGGAAAAAGGTATTTGCTTATTTGTTTGTTTTCCATGAAGACTATATTAGTACCAAAGATGAATGACACAAGAGGGGGGAAATGAAATGAAAGCTTTTTTTAAAAGAATTGAAAAAGGAAAAAAAAAAGTTTAGAAGAGGAAATACTAAGTCTATATATATAATGGATTCCTAGAAAGCTCTAAATAGACCAGTCAAAATTTCAGTGCCCTATGAGGCAGGAAAAAATATATATATATGAATATATATACATATGTATATATTTCATACATATGCATATATGAAAATATATACATATATAAGAACAAAATCAAACCATAGCAGAGACTGAAGACAAAAATCTGGAAAAGCTATCAAAGAGAGAGTAATATAGGAATTGTTATACTACTGGAAAACAATTATATATGTATGTATGTAACAGTGCCTGAAAAACATTATATATATGTATGTATATGTATATAAACATATATATATTGTGTATATGTGTATATATGTGTTTGTATATTTATATGTATGTGTGTATTTATATGTATATAGAGATAGATATACATTTATACAAAATGGACACTATACTTTAAAAAGTTAAAACCAGAAATGCTCTATTATTAGTCAATCAAAATTCAGAGCAAAGTTATAAAAGTCTATATATAATCTCCTAAAATCAATACCACATGACATGGAACAAGTACCAAGTACCATGGAAGCAGTTAGGAAGCATATGCAAGATATGAAAACTTCTAGAATAAAGAAGAGGAGATCTTAGAATATAGTATTCAAAAAAGCCAGATATATAGGCTTATAAACAAGAATATCTTCATCTTTAACACCTGAGTATAATACATATATACACACAGATAGATATTTTTCACTTACATGTCATTGTGTGCATTTGTATTACATAAACCCACAAAATCACATATACATAGAGAGTGAAAGGTAGGAGTAGGAGGATGAACAGAAAGAGAAGAAAAGAGAAAGAGACAGAGAGACAGAGATAAATATTCAATGTCTGAGGCAGTATTTTTACTCAATTTTTCTTGACTTCCTGAGACTTTTGTCCTTAATAAATCATTTAATTTCTCTTGTCCTCAGTTTCTTCATCTTCATTTTTCCTATCATCTTCATCATAAAGAAAATCATAATACCTCACAGAGCATAATCAATTTATATAATACATAAACAATATTTTGCAAATCTTAATGCACTAAATGCTATAGTATGTATATGTAAATTTATACATATATTTTTTTCTCCCTAGGAAATATTAACAAGTACAAATAAATACAAAGTAGTTAAGTATCACATAATTTGGAATGGATCTCACTAGAAACTCACAGAATCAGAAAAGATTTCAAGAAAAAAATAGTTTAATTTAAATCTTGAAAGAAAGGAGGGATTCAATGGTGCAGAAGAGAGGAGGATGTATAGTCTAGCTGTCATGAGCTGACCACAGCAAAAGCACAGAAATGAGAGGTAGAATGTCTCATGGAAAAAACAGAAAGGATTTCTTGGTTAGATTTTCAGAGTGGGAGAGTGGTAGTGAGATATCAAGACATGAAAAATGCTCTTTCAGTCTGTATTGTGAAAGATAAACATAATAGTTAATATTTTACTTTAAAGGCAATAGGGAACTACTGGAATTGGGTTTTTAAAGGTCCAATATGGTCAAATGTGCGATTAAAGGAAAATAATTTGGTAGAAGTATTTGAGAGAGCCTGGAATTATAAGAAACTGAGATGTAGAAAACAACTGAGTCTGGAATACACAGATAACTAAGATATTTTCATAGGAATGAAAATTATACTCTTAGACCTGATGGAGTTACCAAGAAGCAGAGTATAAAGAGAAGAAAAAATGGATTTAGGTCAGAATCCTATGAAATGCTTGCTGTTTCTGGATGTTATAAAGATAAGAGAGAGAGAGAGAGAGAGAGAGAAGTTCGATAAGTAGAAAGAGAACCAAGATGCATTTATATTACAGAAACCAAGCGGGGAGAGAGTAACCAGTTGGAGAGAAAGGTTTCCAGTTTAAATATATCAGATTTCAAGAAGGATGAATATTGTCAAATTTGACCATTAAGAGAACACATAACTTTGGACAGAGCCTTTACTCTTTATTATGATGTCGGAATTCACTTTAAAATTTTTCTGTGATGGGAGCAGAAGTTGTAGTGTTTAGTAAAGAGAGTATTGTTTTGTTATTGTTGCTATTTCCAAGAAATTTGAATAATAAGGGAAGGAAAGATATAATAGCTTGGTGTAGGGCAGTACTGAGATTTAGGTTAGGTATTTTAAAGGACTGCAGTGGATGAAGTATGTTTGAAGAAAGTAGGAAAGGAACCATATCATACAGAAAGTAGAGGATACAAAAGAGGTAAAGCAGTTGCAGTAAAAATCTGTGGAGAGGTAGGAAACATTTGCTTAAGGAATAAGAAACACAGGGGACTTTGGAGATAGATTTGTTGTTCAGTGATGACAGCAGAATCAAAAAAAAAGTGTTGTGACTGGAAGGAGGAGATGCTATCATGGAGAAAAGACATTTGTTTGTTCCCCCTCCTAGAATTGAAATTGAAAGAGGAAAAATATGGGGGAAAATATCTTGGGCAGTTTAGTATACTTGTTTTTTAAAATATTAGAGTAGATGAAGCATATTTGAAAGAAGTAGGCAAGAACCCCAAGACTTAGGAAAATATAAGATTTAAAAAGAGAAAAATAATTGATATAGGATCTGGAGAAGGTGAGGAAAAGATATGAAATGAAGATGACATTAAATGAGGTTGGAAAGGGAAAAGATCCCTTTAATATCCATGACTGGAGAAAATGAGGAAAGAGTAGGAAATAATGTCAAGTGTTTTAAGATGAGCTAAGTGACACAGGAGCACCAGATATGGAGTCAGGAAAATAAGGGTTTAAATCCTTTCTCTGAAACGTGTTAAATGTGTAAATATACTTCAGTATTTGGACCTTCACTATGCTCATGTGTAAAATGATGGTGTTGCAAGGGGTGGTCTTCAAGGCTTTTTCTAGAAATCATTTTGTAAATCTCTGATTCTATGAGGAATATTTTAACTTTTTATGTCCTCAATATTCTCAATAAAGAGTTGAGAAGCTGAGCTAAGTAAAATGGGACAAAGGAGATATGGGAGCCTTAGGGAAAGCAGAAATTTAATGTGGGGAATAAGAAAAGAAATTAATTACAAATGAATTAAAGGGCTTCCATGCTTTTATTAGTGTTCAGATGCAGTTTACTAATATCAATTTATCAGGTACTTGGTACAGAGATGTGCATGACACTTTCTAGCTCTGAACAGCATAGGGTAAATTGGATTGCTGGGCTTTAGCAAGATATGAGTGCAAATAAGTCAAAGGGCAAAGGATTTGGTAGCATAAGATACTTTAGAATTTAAAAGACTAACAATGGAGGAAAGATTTGAAAAGGAGGAAAGTAAGATAATCCTCATAGTTCTAATATCCTGACAAGACATGAGGAAAAAAGGAATTAAAAGTCCCACCAAAGATGGTGAATAAGTTTAGTAAAGTGAGGCATAGCGACAAATAGGTTATAGAAAGTTTTGATCAAATAAATAAATTGAAAAGGTTCAATGAAGGAAGTAGACTTCTTGGTGGGTGGTCAGGGTGAGATGTAGATTATGATCATCCTTATGTGAGCCTGAGTGGAGAAAAAGATTGTCTGAACAGGTCAAAATAGTTTGGGTATCCCTGTATTGAATTGTTACTTACAAATTCTCTTTTCATTCAGCTTCACTCCCATCTTAGAAACATACAGTTTAACAACACTGCTGGAGATCAGGTATTCATGGATGAGAAAAGGATCCCTGAGGCAAACTATGATATTAACAATTTTGTGGCACAGAGAAACGGTAGAGAAGTTCTGAGGAAAATAGGAGAGTTTATTCCTCAATCTCCCCTCGGTAAAGATTTTTGCATCAATGAGAATATCATAGAGTGGACCCAATTTCACATGCAGGTGAGTAGTAACTCACATAATGGTTTTTCTAAGGGTGTGTACCTAAGAGAATCTATCAAAAGAGATTTTGGTTTCCCTTTTTTTCTTTACCTCTATGAAATATATAAATAAGTGTTGATATTTTTACTTTCTGCAAGAAATGTGAAGATAAAAAATAGAAAAAGTCAATAAATTAAGTTGTGAATGGACAAGACATATTTAACGTCCTTCAATTTTTTGTTTGCATATCATGAGTAATATGGGCTCTTAGAGGGTTTGGGAGTGGTAAATTGTAGAATGGTGGCCTTTTTTAATTGGAAAAAAATTATGCTCCACAATAGATATTTTATATAGGATGGTGTTTAATGATTTTATTTTGATGCAAAAGAAATCCAAATGTAATCCCTGTCTCAAAATCCATTTGAATGGACTGACTGGTGGAAATGAATGTCCTGCCCTGTATGAAGGATGGGTCAGGGCTGGTAAGAACCCCAAGAGAGCCTTAGGTCTCCACCTGTCCCCTTCAGAATTCTTCAAGACCAATTTTCTTGGAGACTTACATGAACTCAGGCCAAGTAAAGTGGGTAGGACCAGAAGAACATTATAAAGTAATTGCAATATTGTTAAGTGTTATCAGCTGTCTCATTGATTAAGAAAATGATACAGGACAATTCCAAATGACCTATGAGAGAAAAAAACCTGATGAACTCTTAATGTAGATTGAAATATACTTTAAAAAATAGCTTTCTTCATGTTTCTTTTTTTGGTCTGTTTTCTTTCACAACATGACTAATATGGAGTTGTATCTTATTTGACGACATGAGTAATCAATAAATATGTATATTGGTTTATATAAATGTATACATATGCACACATGTATATATGTATACATACATATATAGTACTATTGATCAGAGAAGACTAATATCTTCAGTGAGAAGGCTTGCCAATCCCTTTTCAGGGCTGCTTTCCTTCTTTAATGTCCATTTACCGGTCAGCTCTCACCTGTGGCTCAAAGAAGCCATAGTATGAATAATGGCCACACTCCAGTAAACCATTTCAGGAGTCAGGCTAAACAAGTTTGAGAGTAATCAACAGTGCTCAAAAATGTTGGTGAGTTGGGGGAGTGGTGACTACCCCAGGCATATGAAGATTTCTCCAGTGGGATGGTCAGATAAAAACCATTTATTCAAAGGGTAACAGAAGCAGATTATATGAGCACTCAGAGCTTGGTTAAACTCCTCACCATTTGTCTTGACTTCTTTCATACCACTGGTCTTTGAATACTTCAAAAGAAAGAGTGAAGCTGATGGCTTTTTGCAAATATGCACTTAAATCCAATTTATGTGTGCAAGCCAAATTTAGCAAAATGATGTCATTTTGATCATTTGTCCTCTTTCAGTATGAAGGACAAACACACACACACATCCCATCACTATAGGGAAATAATTGTTTAAAAATAAAGACTAGTCCTCTTTGGGATTTCTCAAGTTTTGGAATTCTTCAGGTGGTGAGGAACCTTCAGTGCTTTTGACTTTCACTTTTGAGAAAGAAGATGAAAGAGGAAAACAATACTTCAGGATATTGAAGGAAAAATACTGTAGGAAAACATGAGAAGATCTGGTAGTATTCTCAATATTCCTGTCCAGATTACTGCTGTAGAGATTTCAGGGAGTTTCCCCTTGGGTGGGGTCAGTTAAGTTGAGTTATTTCATTCTCAATGGGAGAATTCTCATTCTATATTGTCTGACCTATAGTTTTCTCTGTAATATTTTTTCTTATTGTTCATTTATTTCAGTAATGTCTGACTCTTCATGGCCTCATGTTTGTGTTTTCTAAGTAAACATACTGGATTAATTTGTCAGTTCCTTGTCCAACTCATTTTATATATGAGGAAACTAAGGCAAAGAGGATTAAGTATCTTTCCCAGGATCACACAGTTAACAAATATCTAAGAATAAATTTGATAAGCCTTTGTTTCTCCAACTTTCTTTATCTATCCATTCTGCTTGTGCCTTCGCTCTCTGATTTCTATTTTGATATGATTTTTATAAATGGTTTTCTTTGTTGTTATAGTGAGATGTTTAAGATTTTCAACTTTTTTTTCATTTCTTTATTTTGTCTTATTGTTTTCTGGTGTCTTGTGGTTTCATTAGCTTCTTTTTATCCAATTCCAATCTTAAGAAAATTGTTTTCTTCATTTAGTTTTTGTATTTCTTTTTCCCATTTGGCTAATCCTAATATTTAAAGTTGTTTTCTACGTTTTTTTGTCTTCATTTCCATTGGTCCCATTCTATTCCTTAGGGAATCATTTTTTCAGTATATTTTGTGCCTCCCTTTCCATCTATACAATTTTAGCTTTGAGAGAGTTGATTTCTTCAGTGAATTTTTGCTTCAACTGTTTACTTTTTCTCTTAATTCTCTTTTTTAAACTTCTGTTCAAGTTCTTCCAGGGGTTCTTTTGGAGTCTGACATTTTTTTGCATTTTCCTTTAAGACTTCACATTTTCCTTTTTTGCATTATTTTCCTCTTCTGAGTTAGTATTTTGGACTTCCCTGAAATTAAATTAACTTTTAAAAGTCAGGTTATTATTATTTTATTATTATTTGTCTTTTGCTAATTCTCCTAGTTGTGTGTGTGTGTGTGTGTGTGTGTGTGTGTGTGTGTTTCCTTTCTCACCTCATTGCTTTATCTATCTGTTGAGATATTTCTGTTTCTGGGGTAGAGAGTGCACTGCACTAGGCTTGTAGAGTATTTTTCTCTGGCACTTGGGGTAGGCTCACCTGGCTTTGTTTCTCATGGTTCACCTGTCAGGGAGGTGGCCCTGCTGGCTTACTGTGGGGAGGTTTGCAGCTGTTTTGTCCAGCTATATTTAGCATCCTTTGATAGCCACTCCCTCTTGTTTCATGTGGGGAGCTGCTCTCCACTCTGCTGTTTCCCTGCCCCTGCCAAGTAGCCTGTTATCTCAGATTCTCTGCTGCAACATGGTAGTATGATTTTTCCTGAGGTTCGGCCTGCCACCCTCTCTCCTCTCTTGTAGCCTCAGAGCTCTACTAGCACAAGGAAGTGCAAGTTTCCTGCCTTCTATACGTCTGTATGGTGGCTTTGGCTGGGCTCTTACCCATTCTTTACCTTCATGGCCTCTGGCAAAGTTGTGCCATGTTTGACTGCTCCAAGTTCTGCTGGTTCTCACAGATCATTTGCTGCCTGGCCTATCTTCTTCTTACCCCAGTGAGACATATTCCTTCAATTTTCTTTTGGTTTGAGGTGATTTCTTTTCTTTTTTTTTTTGCATGTGTATCTTTAGGGATTGGGGGCATGGAGTATCCTTTACTCCACCCTCTTATTATCTTCCAACATGCAACTCTAGAAGCTTCTTTGTTGTTCAATTTGCTGCCCCTATGTATTTATTCTATCCGTGATTTATTTAGATGTTATTTCCTATTATCTCTT
The DNA here is from genome assembly GCF_016433145.1 of Gracilinanus agilis. Lineage (NCBI taxonomy): Eukaryota > Metazoa > Chordata > Mammalia > Didelphimorphia > Didelphidae > Gracilinanus > Gracilinanus agilis. The sequence goes on along the minus strand of NC_058132.1, from coordinate 15,156,346 downwards.
CTTGTAGAACTTTGTTGGAGACATATAAAAATGCCAATCATTAATGTGAGTTTATTTTAAATCCTGTTACTTTAATAAAATTTTTTACAGTTTCAATTAACATTTTAGTTGAATCTCTAGGATTTTTTAAAATTTATGTCATCAATCTGTGAATAGACAATTTTATATTCTCTCTGCTGATTCTGATTCCCTTATTTTCTTTTCCCCCTTTTATTGCTATTGCTAGCATTTCGAGTACATTACCAAATAATATTGGCAATAATGGGCATCTTGTTTTATTCCTGCTCTTATATGGAGGTTTCTAACTTATCTCCATCATAAATAATGTTTTCTGATAGTTTTAATCATATGCCTTTTTTATTCTAAGGAAAATCCATTTATAACTATGGTTTCAAGTGTTTTAATGGGAGGGGTGTTGAATAGTGTCCAAAATTTTTTGCATCTATTAATACAATTACATGATTTTTGTTACTTTTTTAATTGATCTAATAAATCATGTTAATAGTTTTCCTTACATTAAACTATACCTGCATAACTTCCATATACCCTGTTTGGTCCTAATGTATAATCTTTGAGATATATTATTGTATGTATGACTGGATGACACTTTACTTAGGATTTTTGCATTTATATCATTAATGAAATTGGCCTATAATTTTCTTTCTCCATTTTTTCTCATCTTTGATTAGATATCAGCATCAAATTTGCTTCATAAAAGGAGATTTTCAGGATTCCTTTTCTGCCAATTGTTTTAAAAATGATTTATTTTGGAATTAGATGATATTTAATTTAGGTGATATTGGTAAAATTTAGTTGTACATTTATCTGGTACTGATGACTTTTTCTTAGGAAGTTCATTTATGTCCTGTTCAGTTATTTTTCTAAAATAGGTTTACCTAGATATCGTATTTCCTTTTCTCTTAGTCTAGGTAATTTATATTTTTATAACTATTCTTTCATTTTACTTATTAAATTTGTTGGCACATTGGGTAAAATATGTCCTTATAAATGTCATGATTTCATCTTTCTTTAGTGTTAAATTCACCCTTCTAATGTTTGAAGATAGTCATTTGACTTTTTTCTCTCATATCAATGAATTATTTATCTAATTTGTTGTCTTTTTCACAAAACCAACACTTGTTTTTCTTTATTAATTCAATGGTTTTCTTACATTCCATTTTGTTAGTCTCATCTAAATTTTTTTAGGATTTCCAATTTGGTATTTAATTTCGGATTTTTAATTTGTTCTTTTACCATTTATTATTTTGTGAAATAATGTTACATTTTTCTACCATTATTCTTATTTTTATTACAGATATACTTATAAATTTGAAACTTGTGTTATTCATAGATGTCAGATTTCTTGATAAGCACCACAATTATATTTTTGTGCACTTCATTATCTTAATTAATTTTAAAGGTTACACTTCATTAGGAAAAGGTGAGAGATTGGGTTAGTTTTTATCATTTTATCAACTTTTCATTTAGCATTACTAATTGTCAAAATAACTTAGCTTATAATTTGTCCAATACCATTTTTCATTTCAACTTTTTGAAAAACCTTTCTTTTTTCAAAATGGATTTGACTTATCTAACAAGTTGGTGGTTTATTCATTCTTAGAAGATTCCCAAATTATTTAATATTTTCTACTTTTTAAAATGTACTGAAATTATATCATGGTATGCTAAGGAGGTTTCTCAATTTGACTGCAGCTTTATGCATTTTATTGATGTCCACAAAATCATATCCAAATTGAGGAGTAAGTAGAGTTTGACCATCTTGAACCATTCCCTAAGATGTAGGTCATTTAAATGCATATGATAACAAAATAGTGAACACATAATCAGTAGATAATTACCTTAAAAATATAAAATCAAATATTATGTCCCAGAGGAGCCATATTCCTGCTCTACTGAGCATTCCTGCTCTATTCTCAGACTTTATCACCAGCTATTTGCTAATGATCAATTCCTATATGTGTCTCTATTTTCAAAATTATAAGATTTTAACATTATAAGATTTGCTCAAAAGGCTGTTTTTGTTTAATCCAAGAAATGTATGAAGCTAATTACAAGAATAGACAGAGTGTTGAGCATGGTGTCAGGATGACCTGAGTTCACATCCTGTCTCAAATACTTAATAGTTTTGTAATCCTGGACAAGTTACTTTAACTCTCTCTGCCTCTTCAACATTGTCAGTTCCATCATCCATAAAATGAGAATAATAATAGAATCAATATCTCAAATTTCTTATGATTATAATATGAGTTACTATTTGAAAATCAATTTGCAAACATTTTAGTATTTTATAAAAAATAGCTAAAATAAATATTATTTAAAAGCAATCTGTTTAGACCTGCTCATTTGCTACCTGATCTAAAACTGTCACTTGTTTGTTAGTAGTTATGTATAGTGTGTGTGTGTTTATACATTTATATGGTTTAAATCTGAATACATTTGAGAATTCTCAACTGCTTGTCAATTGACTTTCTTTGTATTTTTTTAAGATAGTATGTTATTTCCTTCAATTAACATTTTTTAGACCTTAGTGTAGTATATGTTACACATTATGTAATTAAAAAATATTTACTGTTTAATTGATTGAATGAATCCCTAGAAACATGGACCACCTATTACTTCTCTAGAAATTCTATAAATTTGTGGTTTCACAACTATCAGTTCCTAAATGGCTATGCATGTTCTAGACTATTTGAATGACAAACTGCCTCAAAAAAATTCCGTTCTTGTTCAGAAACACGAGTCATTGTGCAGTGAGAATTGTGACCCTGGATATCTGAAATCTGTCATCAAGGGAGAACCCATTTGCTGCTTTGAGTGTATCCCTTGCCCAGAGGGGGAGATTTCTAACCAGACCAGTAAGTATTTCCAGAGAAACAACACCCACTCCTGGCTATAAAAAGGAGTCATGCAGAGAAAGAAAGAACAGAATTGATTAGTCTCTCAAGGTCAAATACATTCTGTAGAGGAGATTCATTTGAAAAAAACATTTGGATACACTAGTGGGAAAAATGCCAGAGCCTTGGAAACAAAATTGGGAGTGAAAAGTGGACAATGTTAGCAAAAATTGGAGATGAGAACTGAAAGTTTGAAAATATGAATGTCCTGTATATTTGTGGTGATGATTCACAGGGAAAAATTTATGGTAAACCTGAAAAGTAATAGCCCCAACATTAATAAAATTGGTATTGGCATAAGTAGAATTTTCTACCTAATTAGAAGAAAATACCAATATTCCTTCATAAGTCTCCCCTAATAAGTAGATGATACAGCATTTTTAAGATTAAAATGATTTAAAAGTATTTATTGCTATCTTTTGGTTGTACATTACCAAAATTTCTTTTATTATCCATCACTCTCCCACCTCACAGAGAACCAAGCCATGTAACAATATTTTTAAAAAGAAAAAAATACGTTTTATTGATCAGTTCTGTCAGATTATTTGTGACCATATTTGGGGGTTTTCCTGGAAAAGATCTTGGAGTAATTTACCTTTTCCTTCTCTAGCTCATTTTATAGAAGAACTGAGGCAAACAGGGTCAACTGACTTGCCCAGGGTTAACTACTAGAAATTGTACAATGCCAGATTTGAACTCAAGATTATGAGTTTTCATGAGTCTAGGACAAGTAGTTGATCCACTATACAACCTGGTTGCCAAAAAAATAGCAAAATAAATGAATATATCAAAAAAGTTTAAAAATATATGCAAGGTAATAGATCTTTGGATCTCCCACCTATGCAAAAAAGCATGGTGAGGATAGATGTTTTCTCAAAACTATTTTTCAGGGCCACTTTCAGGGCCACAAAGAACAACACTGTTCTTTGTCTTTTTGAAACTTTCATCTTTGATTATTTTCAGTGTGGGGAGTTCCCTGCCAGGATTTGTTTTGTTTTGTTTTTGAGTTTGGTGACTATTGTTCTATTCTTCACTTGGATAATTTCCTTCTCTGACCATTCAAATAAATCTTTCCATTTTTTTCTGTATTCATCATAATGGCTATTTCTCACAAAAAGCAATATTTTATTATAATTATGTGCCACAGTGCCACATCATTACTAAAGTGATAAGTATATCCCTTATTAACCAATGAGGGAAATAGCATGTAAACAAATATATCCAAAGCAAGATAAGAATTCTTTTTATTTGCCTTATCCATTTCTATCTTTGATTTCTGTGCTAAAATGTCAGAGTATGGTGCAGCTGGGTAGCTCACTGGATTGAGAACCAGACCTAGAGATGGGAGGTCCTAGGCTCAAATCTGGCCTCAGACACTTCCCAGCTGTGTGACCCTGGGCAAATCACTTGACCCCCATTGCCTAGCTCTTACCATTCTTCTGCCTTGGAGCCAATACACAGTATTGACTCCAAGATGGAAGGCATAAATGAATGAATGAATGAATAAACTAATTCATTAATTAATAAACGAAATGTCAGAGTCAATTCATGGTTTTGTATGCTGCCAATTATTTCAGCAAGTAAAAGCATAAATTCTGTTTTCACATTTCTCTCATGATTTAAAAAGATCCTGCTTCAAATACATGTTCTCTTGAGAACTGGCAATGTTGAGTTCTGGGGATAGAGCCAAGATGGAGGAGTAACTAGAATAGCAGTTCTGTTTCACCATGAAAATCCTCTCTGACCAAGAGTAATATATCATGAAAAATTGAATACAGGAGGGAAAGAATCAAAAAGGAGACAGAGTGAAACAACCTTCAAGAAAGGAAAAACACAAAAGGTAGGCAGAGATAATCTGAGAAACTGAGTTGAGAGGGGAGCAGAGCTAGTAGGAGGCATAGCAGCAAGTAAAGAGCAAGCCAAGAGCAAACCACAATTCTTCCCACTCAACTCCCACCCCATGTCCGCTCTCACAGTCCTTAACTTAATCTCAAGCTAACAGTCAGACCCTAAGATCCTGCCTAGGCAAATAGTAGTATAAACCAAACCACACACCTTGACTTTTCAAACCTGTGGAAAAGTCAAGAGTCCCAACCCAAGGCAATATGGGCTGAAAGGGGCCAATCTTCATAGGCCCAGAGTGAAGCCAGGAATACCAGACTGGGGTTGGGATGAGGACATAATCCACAGTTTGGGGTAAGGACAAAGTTCCCAGGGGGAACCTCCCTGGGATCTTTTTGCCCAAAACTAAGGGTGGCACTCCAGGACAAGGCAATCAAGGGTGTGCATGATTGGATCAAGAACACCTTGAGACCAAAAACTTTAGCCTAAGCCTGGGGATAGAATTTGATCAATCCCTGACCTGATCAAGTTCAGAGTGAGATCAAAAGCTTACACCCAAGCCCAAGGAAAGTATTTAAGCTATTGGCATCTCAAGGGTCAATTGAATCAGCAAGGGGAGGGGACTATCAGAACTCTCAGCCTTCAGACCATCTGGAAAACTAGTAACAACTCAGAAAATAAGCTGAAAATAGCATCAAGGAAGAACTGAAATTTAAGAGGGTACCTCAATCTCCAAGAAAAATAGAGCATACCTATAATTAGATAGGAAAAATGAGAAACAAAGAAGCACCTAATTCTAAGGAATTTTTATGAAGACAAAGAGCAAGGTGGAGACACAGAAGGGGCCAGCAAAAGCAAAGAAAACACATGCAAAGTCCTAAAGAAAAAATATGGACTGGACATGGAGTCTGGAAGAACTAAAAAAAGACTTCAAAAACCAATTAAGATAGGTAAAGGAAAAGTGGGGAAGAGAAATGAAAGGGATACAAGAAGAAAGGAAAGTAACACAAGAAGAAATGACACTGATGGAAGAAGAAATGGGCCAATTGAAAAAGGAGAACCAAAAACTGACAGAAGAAAACCAAGTCTTAAAAATCAGAATTGGAGATTTTCAATTTGTTCTTTTTCTGGTTGTTTTATTTGCATGTCCAATTCACTGATCTGCTCTTCCTCTATTTTATTGAGATAAGCTATATATCATATATATATATATATATACATATACATATATATATGTCATATATATATAAACTACCCAGCATAAGAAGAGGAAATACAATACTTAAACCCTCCATCAGAGAAAAAAGAAATTGAACAAGTCATTAAAGCAAAACCAATGCATCCAAAATTAGAAGGGAAGCAAAAAATTGGGGGGAAAATCTTTATAACAAAATCCTCTGACAAAGGTCTAATTATAAGGAGCTAAATCACTTGTACAAAAAAATCAAGCAATTCCCCAATTGATAAATGAGCAAAGGGCCATGAATAGGCAATTTTCAGATAAAAAAAATCAAAACTATCAATAAGCACATAATAAAGTGTTCTAAATCTCTTATAATTAGAGAAATGCAAATCAAAGCAACCCTGAGGTTCCACTTCACATGTAGCAGATTGGTTAATATGACAGCAAAGGAAAGTAATAAGTGTTAGAGGAGATGTGACAAAATTGGAACACATTAATGCATTGCTGGTGGAGTTGTAAATAGATCCAACCATTTTGGAAGGCAATTTGGAACTTTGAAGGACTTTAAAAGACTGTCTGCCCCTTGATCCAGCCATACCACTTGTTCATTTGTACCCAAAGAGAAAATAAGGAAAAAGACTTGTACGAAATATTTATAGTCTCAATTTTTGTGGTGCAAAAAATTGGAAAATGAGGGTTGTCCATTGATTGGGGAATGGCAGAACAAATTGTGGTATCTGTTGATGATGGAATACTATTGTGCTCAAAGGAATGATGAACTGGAAGAATTCCATGTGAAAAAGACTTCCAGGAATTGAAACAGAGCAAAAGGAGCAGAACCAGGAGAACATTGTACACAGAGACAGATACACTGTGGCACAATCGAATGTAATAGACTTCTCTTCTAGCAACAATGCAATGATCTAGGACAATTCTGAGGGACTTATGAAAACAAACACTATCTGCATCCAGAGAAAGAACTGTGGGAGTAGAAACAGAGAAGAAAAGCAACTGCTTAATCACATAGTTCAATGGGGATAAGATTGGAGATGTAGACTCAAAGATCACATGAAAAACCCAGTGGGATGGCTCGTTGACTATGGGAGGGGACTGGAAGGAGGGGAGGAAAATAACATGAATCATGTAACCATGGAAAAATATTCTAAATTACTTAACTAAATAAATAAATTTAATTTTTAAAAAGTTTTTGTACAAACAAAACCAATGCAACCAAAATTAGAAGGAAAGCAACAAACTGGGAGGATATTTTTATAACAAAACTCTCTGACAAAGGTTTAATTTCCCAAATATATAGTGAACTAAGTCAAATTTACAAAAAAAAAACAAGCCATTCTCCAATTGACAAATGATCAAGTGACCTCACTAGGCAGTTTTCACACAATGAAATAAAAACTATCAATAAACACATGAAAAAGTATTCTAAATCCCTCCTAATTAGAAAAATACAAACTGAAACAACTCTGAGGTACCATGTCACACCTAGCAGACTTGACAATAAGGCAGCAAAGGAAAGTGATAAATGTTGGAGGAGATGTGACAAAATTGGGACACTAATACACTGCTGGTAGAGTTGTGAATTAGTCCAACCATTCTGGAGGCCAATTTGGAAATATGCACAAAGGGCTTTAAAAGAATGCCTACCCTTTGACCCAGTCGTACCACTTTTGGGTTTGTACCCCAAAGAAATAATAAGGAAAAAAACTTGTACAAAAATATTTATAGTTGTGATCTTTGTGGTGGCAAAAAATTGGATATACCATTCCTATTGAAAACATTAGAAAGTATAGGAATAGATGGGCCTTTCCTCAAAATAATAAACAGTATATATTTAAATCCATCAGCAAACATCATCTGCAATGGGGATAAATTAGAAGCCTTCCCAATAAGATCAGAAGTGAAGCAAGGAGGCCCATTATCACCAAAATTATTTAACACTGTACTAGAAATGCTATCGGTAGCAATTAAAGAAGAAACTGAAGGGATTAAAGTAGGAAATCACTCTTTTCAGAGGATCTAATGGTTCTACTTAGGGAATCCTAGCTAGTGGAAAAAATCAACAACTTCAGCAAAGTTGCAGGATACGAAATAAACCCACATAAATCATCAACATTTCTATATATTTCCAATGCAACTCAGCAACAAGAGTTAGAAAGAGAAATTCCATTTAAAATTACCCTTGAGCATATAAAATATATAGTAATTGATTTTCCAAGACAAACACAGGAATTATACAAACACAATTATAAAACACTTTCCACACAATTAAAACTAGATCTAAATAATTGGAAAAACATTAATTGCTCATGGATAGGACAAGCTAATATAATAAAAATAATAATCCTACCCAAATTAATTTGCTTATTCAGTGCCCTCCCTATCAAACTACCAAGAAACTTTTTTATAGATTTACAAAAAAAGTATAACTAGTTTCATCTGGAAGAACAAAAGATCAAGAATATCAAAAGAAATAATGAAAAAAAATGTAAAGGATGGAGGCCTAGCAGTACCAGATCTTAAACTGTACTATAAAGCTGTGATCATCAAAACAATATGGAACTGGGGGCAGCTGGGTAGCTCAGTGGAGTGAGAGTCAGGCCTAGAGACAGGAGGTCCTAGGTTCAAACCCGGCCTCAGCCACTTCCCAGCTGTGTGACCCTGGGCAAGTCACTTGACCCCCATTGCCCACCCTTACCAATCTTCCACCTATGAGACAATAAACCGAAAGTACAAGGGTTTAAATAAAAACACAATATGGAACTGGCTAAGAGACAGAAGGGTGGATCAATGCAATAGACTTAGGGTAAATGATCTCAACAAGATATTGTATGAAAAATCCAAAGATCCTACCTTTTGGAACAAAAACCCACTATTTGACAAAAACTGCTGGGAAAATTGGAAAACACTATGGGAAAAATCACATCTAGATCTACATCTCACATGCTAAACCAAGATAAATTCAAAATGGGTAAATGACTAATATAAAGTATAATTTTCATAAATAAATTAGGTGAACATAGACTAGTACATATGTCAGCTCTGTGGGAAAGGAGAGAATTAAAGACCAAGAAGAGACAGAGAATATTACAAAATGTAAAATGAATAATTTTGATTACATTGAATTAAAAGGTTTTGTACAAACAAAACCAATACAAAGAAAATTAGAAGGGAAGCAACAAATTGGGGAAAAGTCTTTATGACAAAAACCCCTAAAAAAGGCCTAATTTTTCAAATTTAAAAGGAGCTGAGTCAATTGTACGAAAAAGCCATTCCTCAAATGATAAATGGTCAAGGCACATGAATCGTTTTCAGATAAAGATATCAAAACTCAAACTCTCATAATTAGAGAAATACAAATCAAAACAACTCTGAGGTACTACCTCACACCTAGCAGATTGACCAATATAACAGTAAAGGAAAATAATAAATGTTGGAGGGGTTTTGGAAAAATTGTGGCACTAATACACTGCTAGTGAGGTTGTGAATTGGTCCAACAATTCTGGAGGGCAATTTGAAACTATGCTTAAATGGCTTTAAAAGAATGCCTGCCTTTTGATTCAGCAATGCCACTGCTGGGTTTGTACTCCAAAGAGATAAGGAAAAATACATATACAAAAATATTTATAGCTGCGCTTTTTGTGGTGGCAAAAAACTGGAAAAATGCTGGGGTGTCCATCGATTGGGGAATGGCTGAACAAATTGTGATAACTGTTGGTGATGGAATGTTATTGTGCTAAAAGGAATGATGAACTGGAGTAATTCCATGTGAACTGGAAAGACCTCCAGGAATTTATGCAGAGTGAAAGGAGCAGAACCAGGAGGACATTGTTCACAGAGCCTGATAGATTAGGGCACAGTTGAATGTAACACACTTTTCTACCAGCAGCAATGCAATGAATCCAGAAGAACTTATGAGAAAGAACGCTAGCCACATCCACTGAAAGAACTGTGGGAGTAGAAAACAGAAGAAAAACAACTGCTTGAAGACATGGTTTGATGGGGATATGATTGGGGATTTTGACTTTAAATGGTCACTCTATTGCAAATATGAATGACATGGAAATAGATTTTGGACAATGATACATGTATAACCTGGTGGAATTGCTCATCAGCTCAGGGAGGGATGAAGGTTGAGGGGAGGGAAAGGACATGTATCATGTAACCATGGAAAAATATTCTTAATTAATTAATTAATTAACTTATATTTAAGAAATATGTCTTACAGAGTTTTTAATATATCTATGTCATTAATATACTGAGTATCATTACAAAGACATTGAGAATCCTATTTCTATGTAGTCTACCTTATAGAAAATTCTCATTCTAATACTTTGTATTTTCTGCATCTTTTCAATGGAATTTGCCATCATGTCTAGGTAATCTTACACTTAAACTTTCCTCATTACCTGGCTTTAGACCATTCTTTTGCCATGTTAGCCACCTGCTCCTACATGAGAATTCCCTCAGTCTTAATTCTAAAAATAAACCAAAAGGAATGCACCTTCCTTTCTGTTTTAGTGATAATTCTGAAAGAGAAGTGCAAAGGCTAAACCAACAGAGTTAAGTGATTTGCCCAAGATTACACGCCTAGGAAGTGTCTGAGACCAGATTTGGCCATTGGTCCTTCTGACTCCAAGTTTAGCTCTCTATCCACTATATCATGTAGCTGCACCCTTCTTTGCTTTATTCTTCTGCAGGCTTTGCTTTTGAATCAATGGCCTTTCAAACCATACATCCAAGGGAAGTACTTTCTTACCTTTGAATACCTCTAAATGAAACTCTCCTTTTCTGCTCCCTTTTATTTGTTCTCTTTTCTCATTTTACTGCAATACCTTGTGTGAAAGGGAATTTTTTATCTTAACTTAATCAATCAAATACTTGGAGTGCTCCACCCTTTTAACTTAGTCAGGAACTCGGGGATCCTTTTGATAAAAGTTCACACTCTCAGAAGACAGGAGGTGGATCCTACAGGCACTGCCTCCTGGGCAGTGCCAGGCAAATTAAGAAACTTTGATTCCTGAGATGTGATGGGGAGAGCTAATGGGTAGAGAAAACTGCATATAAGTGGGAACCTTTGGGACCCTCAGGGTTTTGTTGTTGTTGTTGTTGGGGTTTTTTTGGCAGATCATTGTTTTGGTGGCTTAGTCTTTTTGTGGTTCAGTCTGTTGGCAGCTCAGTCTTTTTGCAGCTCAGCCTGGTGCAACGCAGCTTGATTAGGCATTCAATTCTGCCTTGGATTTGGCATTGGTGGCTTGAGGAGTTCGGCTTAGGTGACTCGTTTGGGTTGAGGAGATCCTGGACAGAGACACTGGCTCTTTGCCTCTTCTCCTGTCTTTGATGGGATGCTCTCTTCAATCTGGAGGCAGTCAGATCCAGACTTAGGGTATTTTAGTTAGGCAATATTTTCTACCTCCTTCCTACATTTCCCCCTTTACTATCTCTACCTTGCTATAATAAAGTTACTAAAGCTACTAACAGTCTCATGACTTAAGAGTTAATTTTTATAAATGGCAACCACAACAATTTTTAATCCTTATATTATTTTTCTGCTTGTATGTGTACACATAGGGCTTATCACTATGACTGGTTAGTAAGTGCTTAAAAAATGCTTGTTGACTGCCTGCCATCACAGCATATTTATTTTAAAAGATATTATTTTCCTCAGCCATTAAATAATTCAACTCTTAGAAAGTTTTAGGGTAAAAACAACTAGAAGAACCCAAGTGCCTGAAGTAATGGTAATGATGTATTAGATAAACTTATTGCATGAGATTTGTGTTATTTTTTAGAATTGGAAAGGATCAAGAGTGTCCTTTGTAGTTGAGAAGTCCAGTTTGAGAAATTCTATTACCCTGTGCAAGAGACAATAAAGACTGCCTGAAGTTATCATAGTGAGAATGTTTGTTATTCTCTTTAGATATGAACAAATGCATCAAATGTCCTGAAGATGAATACCCAAACAAGGAGAGAAATTGTTGCCTCCCCAAGGTGGTAACATTTCTGGGATATGAAGACACAATGGGCATGATTCTAGCCTGCACAGCTCTGGCCTTTTGTCTGCTGACATTTCTAATCATTGGCATCTTTGTGAAGCATCAAGAAACTCCCATAGTGAAAGCCAATAATCGAACTCTCAGTTACATCTTGCTCTTCTCCCTAAGTCAATGTTTTCTGTCTTCTTTACTCTTCATTGGTAAGCCTACCTCAGCCACATGTTTACTTCAACAGACAATATTTGGGATCACATTCACAATAGCTGTGTCCTCCATTTTAGCAAAAACATTCATAGTAATTCTAGCCTTCAAATCCACAAGACCAGGGAGTAGGAGTAGAAAGTGGGTGAGCTCCAGGGCCCCCATTTCTATCATTCTTGTCTGCTCCCTGATTCAAGGGATTCTCTGTGGTATCTGGCTATTGGTTTCTCCTCCATTCCCAGATATAGATACATATTCAGAACTGGAACACATGATTCTAAAGTGCAATGAGGGCTCTCTCATTGCCTTCTACCTTGTCCTGGGCTACATGGGATTCTTGGCTTTGGGGAGCTTCACTGTGGCTTTTTTGGCCAGAAATCTCCCTGACACCTTCAATGAAGCCAAGTTCATCACCTTCAGCATGCTTGTGTTCTGCAGTGTTTGGATCTCTTTCCTACCCACGTACCAGAGCACCAAAGGGAAAACTATGGTAGCTGTGGAAGTCTTCTCCATCTTGAGCTCTAGTGCTGGTTTACTGGGCTGCATCTTCATTCCCAAGTGCTTTGTGATTCTTCTTAGGCCACAATGGAACACTCAGGAATGGGTGAATCATAAACCCTATGCTGGGAGAAGGAATCATTCTAAAGTACTTCCTCATGCCTCATAGCAATGTTATGAGTTATCTGAAAAAAATTATCTAAATCATAATTTATATAATTAGCTATTGTTTAATCATGTACAATTCTTTGTGATTCCACTTGGGTTTTTCCTGACAAAAATACTGAAGTGATTGGTTTTTCCTGGAAAAAACACTAAAGTGATTTGCCATATCCTTCTCCAGCTCAATCTATAGATGAGGAAAATGAGGCAAACAGGATTATTTATACAGCTAATAAATATCTAAGGCCAGATTTGAAATCATGAAGGTGAGTTGTCCTAACTCCAGTCTGGACACTCTACCCGCTACATCACCTAATTGTGTTTTTTCTTACATTAGTAATCTGCTAACACATAAACCTCTATTATCTCATCATCGGAACAAGTTCTTTCTTATTCTTCCTTACCTCCATAGTTAGTGCTATCCTTTAGGCAACCTTTGTCTGAATTTCTAAATTATTTTTGATTCTCACTTCTACATTCTTCATCCATTTAATATAAAATTCATTTCTGTCAATTTCATCCCTAATATTTCTAAAGGCACTGCTTCTTCCACCCTTTTTCTAAAGCAATAACCTCAGTCATGAATTTCATCAACTCCTAAAGGATTTCTGATGAAACACTCTCCTTATTTCTCCTGATTCTCTGTAATTATTCCACTTGATCTCACCACTTAAAGGGAAGATTTTTAAATTTGATACTTAAGGTGATAAGAAACCATTGGAATCTATCAAATAAGAGAGGTGAAATAGTCAAGCATGTGAATTAGGAAAAGCATTTCTACTTGAGATTTTGAACTGGGGACTCAGGCAAGCAGTGATACGTGAGAATCTGCCTAAGCCAACGGCAAAGGACTCCCACACCAACCCCTCATAGTTCTGAGCTCTCACCAAGAAGAGATATAGATGGAAGGGTATAGATCACCAGTTCAAGTTCACAGTGAGATTCTGACCTTGGACAGTGTGCCTTGCTGTGAAAACTAACTGCAGGCCCTGAGGGAGAATAAATCAGCAGTTTATTCTCAGCAGAAAATAAATAAACATTTAAAGAAGTAATTCTAATACTGCTTAAACTACTTGAAAAAATAGGGGAAGAGGGAATCCCTCTAAACTCCTTTTTAAAACACTAGTATGGTCTGATATCTAAACCAGGAAGAGCCAAAATGGCAAAAGAAAATTAAAGACCAATCTCTCTAATGAGCACTAATGCAAAAATTTTAAATAAAATACTTGCTAGGAAATTACAGAATTATATTATAAGAATCATAAGCCATGATAAAGTTGGTTTTATGCAAGGAATACAGAGATGGTTCGATATTAGGGAAACAATTAGCACTTTTGAGCATATCAATAATAAAGCCAACAGAAAATATATGATTATTTCAATAAAGGAAAAAAATAATTTGACATAATACAGGACTCATTCCTTATAAAAACATTAAAAAACTGAATAAATGGCAAATTCCTTAAGGTGATAAATGACATTTATTAAAACCATCAGCATTATCTTTAATACAAAAAAAAAAACCTTTCCCAATTATATTGGGATAAAGCAAGAATGCTCATTATCATGACTATTGTTACAGAAATAAGAGCAGAAAAAGAAATAGAAGGAATTAGATAGAACAGGCAGTGAAGAAATAAAGTTATCACTTGAGGAATGGATGAGTTCATTGTGGTATATGAATGTAATAAGATTATGATTGCACCATGAGAAATGATGAAAAGGATGAGTTCAGAAAAATCTGGGAATTCATAGGAACTGATGCAAAGGGAAGTGAACAGAATAGAACAGCGTGTATAGTAAGAGAAATTTCATATGATTGTCAACTGTGAAGGACTAAGCCATTATTAATAAAGCAAATTTCCAGGCAAAGAAAGAACTGTTGGAGTCAGGTTGCAGATCAAAGCATGCCATCTTAAACTTTCTTCCCTTCATAATTTTTTTATTATATGTGTGATATGCCTTCTATCATGAAATGAGCAATATGGAAATAGGTATTGCATGTAACAATGGATATAACCTGTGTAGGAAAAGTTGGCACAGAAAGGAGATTTGCTTTTGGAATGTTGCAAGCAAGGAAGTTTGAAGAGCAGGATGACAGTTGGAGGAGAAGCAGAGACTTGTGGGAGATGGAACTGGGAGGGGGACCTCTTGTCTCTGGACTCAGGGGGAGACGGAGGACCTTCTTGATTTCAAGATTCAATCCTGAAAAAAACCCTGAGGTTTTTCCTTGCTTTTCCCTTTGTGCCTGGAAGACCTGAACATGATCCTGTTTCTCCTATATTTCCTGAATAACACCCAAGAGGCTGTTTAGACATTACAGCAGCTGAAGGGGTCCTTGACCCAGGAGGCAAGCTGGACCAGCCTGAAGCTTCCTGCCCCAAATCTGTGCCAGCTATGAAAGACCTTTGCCTCTCTGTCTGTAGATTAGATAGATGACAGACTAGATGAAGAAGGAAAGAGAATTTTGGGCTAAAGCCCTGGCCTTAGCCCAAGCCAAAAAGGACCCCACTCCTATAGACACAGGATAGGGTTTCATACTCCACTCTCCTCACCCAACTTTGTTCCTTTGTTATAATACACCTCCTTGTTAAGATAAGCAGTCAGATAAGAATTTCTTTTGAGGATATAGTAGAAGTATAAGGTAAAAGGGGGAATAGGGGAAGACTGTCTAATAAGCTTTGGTTATGCCAAATCCAAGGCTGTCCATCATTCAGTCTTACATTGGCAGGGCTATGATCAGAAAGGATTTCTTGGGGTCCAGGCATTATGCTAGGTCCTGGAAAACTATCTATACCTCAACCCATAGAATTTCCTTCTCTGAACACAGATTCCTGTCCATCCCTATTCTCAACATCATCACAGGGATAACCCTCTGAAAATCTTCCATTAAGGGGGAGGGTGAACTCTACTAGACATATACACATACATCTCTCTATCACCCACACACCTTTGGGTCTCTCCCTCAATCATTTTAACAGTTTAACCAGCATTTTAACACCTGTATCAGACTATTTGCCACCCTGGGGATAGAGAGGAAAGGACGTGATGGAATATTATTGTACTATACAGAATGATGAACAGAATGATTTCAGAAAGAACTGGAAAGACTTAAGTGAACTTATGCAGAGTGAAATAAGCAGAACCAGGAGAACATTATACACAGTAACTGAAATATTGTGGGATGATCAAATGTGATCTACTTTGCTACAAACAGCAATACAATGATCTGTGACAATTCTGAGAAACTTATGAAAGAGAATGCTAATCATCTTTAGAAAAAGAACTCTTGGAGTATAAATGCATATGAAAACCTATGATTTATCACTTGTTTATTTATATATATGATTTGGGATTTTGGTTTTATAAGATTATTTACTTGCAAAAATGAATAATATGGGAATATATTTTGAGTAATAATATATGTATGATAATACAGTGAAATTGCTTGTCAACTCCATTGGGAAGGAGGGAAGAAGGGAGAGAGACAACATGAATCATGTAACTTTGGAAAACTTATGTGTATATTTGTTATTAAAATAAAATTAAGAGAAAACTAAAAGAGAAAGAAAAATTAAAGTCCTAGGATTCACACACATAGAAGAGATTTCATTGAGCATCTTTCACTTGATTTCCTTTTCTTCTTCTTAAAGTTACATCTTATCCTGACAAATAGATCAATTATTACAAATCACTCCTGTATTATAGACAATTTAAAAATTCTTAGTAATCCAATGTAATTGTTTATAAATTCCATAAGCCAAATAGGAAATATGATAACTCTTAATATTCAATTAAACAAATCACAGGAATGGATAGGAGGCTTATACACTTTACAGCATGTCAGACTCCTCTAATTGTTCCAATCAAAATTCTACAACTTTTCAATTGTTTCCCAGTTCATATTGTTGTGTGGAGATGCAAAGCATGGAATCCCTGCAAAGATACAGGGATAGCCTCACCCAGAATTCCAGGGGAACCCCCTGGAGAAGTTTGGGTGAGGGGGCAGTTGAGAAGGGTTTGAGTCAGTTAATTTGTGGAGGTTGAAGTGAGCCCAGGCACAGATTTGAAGATAAAGGTTATATTAAGTAATAACAAGGAAAACTAGAGAAGTTAATGAAGGTTTTAGGATAATGAGAGGAGACCCTGAACTGTTAGATTGATGCTGCCCTTCCCCCTCCTCACAGGAGGGGATGAAGCACTTAACTAAAACTGGCACTCTTGCTATTAATGAATATCTTTACTCTCTAATTACTAAGTAATTATATATTGATATTAATGAAGAATAGTAATAATAAACAGGCTAACCCTATGAGTAGAAACCACTGGCTTATGCTACAATGGCCACCTCAAGTGAACCCCCAAGTCTGGAGTAGCAAGCAGAGTGTCTGCTCACTTCAACCTCCACAAATTAACTGACTCAAACCCTTGTCAACTGCCCCCTCACCCAAAGTTCTCCAGAGGGGTCCCCTGGAATTCTGGGTGAGGCTATCCCCGTATCTTTGCAGGGATTCCATGCTTTGCATCTCCACACAACAGTAAACCTTTTGCCTTTCTGTGAACCAGGAAAGGATTATTAACTATGCCAACAGAGTGATATCCTCTTTCTGAAACTTTAATAGCACTGTCCCCAAATCCATCTATCTATAATTAATGATGACTTCATTTTGTAGATGTTTAACAATAAAACTTCTATACTGTTTGTTGGGAGATGGGAAAATGCTCTTAGTTGCTTTAGAGTGAAGTGAGCACAACCATTCTACATAGGAACAGCAATATTGTATGATAATCAACTTTGAAAGGATTAGCTACTCCCAGTAATACAGTGATCCAAGATAATGATAAGAACTTGTGACAAAGAACGCTATTTACCTACAAAGAAAGATTTGGTGAAGTTTGCAGATGAAAACACACTATTTTTTGCTTCATTTATATATTTTTGTTTTTGGATTTTGGTTTTATGTGAATATTCTCTTTCAATATTACCAATATGGAAATATTTTTGCAAGAATATATAAGTATAAACCAAATTAAATTGATTACTATCTTAGGGAGGTAGGAGAGAAGGAAAGTAGAGAGACAATTTGGATATTATAATTTCAGAAAACATATGTAAAAGTTTTTTATTATGCATAATAATGAAAATAAAATATCAGATGATAAACTTTTGGAGAGAACAGTTTCAGTTGAATGATAAGGTCAAAAGCTAGAATGCAACTGGTTAATAAGAGAGAGTGAAAGAAATAAAAGAAAGTGTCTTTTTTTAAGGAGTATAACCACAAAGCCAAGTATGTTGGTGATCATTTCTGATTCTACCTTCATTTCCATCTCCTTGGTTTTCTCAGCTGGAAGACCTTCTCAGTCTGCACGTGATTCTGAAAACCTAACCCAGTCATCATCCCTCATGACCTAGGTACTTTTACTTAGAAGGAAGAGATGCATCTCTGCATCTGACTACCAGATCAGTTAAAAAAACTCTCCCTCTGGAAATACAGGGAAAAAAAAAACAAGAGACAGGCTTCCTATAAGGGGTACTTTTCCGGGATCCATAATCATAGCTTTCACTTCACACAGAGTGGGCAATCTGAAAATGGAGGAAAGTCTATGAGAAGGCTTTTCAATAGAAAAGAAAAATTCATAAGAGGAGAAACAGAAGATATTCTGAGACCATAAAAGTGGACTTATTCAAGTTTTACCAGAATTTTACCTGACTCAATTATCATCAGAGACTAAATGAAATTTTAGTCTAACTTAAAATGAGTGACCAAAGGATAAACTGGACACACAAACCATTTAATTAGACTTTCTTATGTGCTAGTCATTATGCTAAGGGCTGAATGTCCAATTAAAAGTAAGAAAGACAGTTGTTAAACCTAAGGAGTTTATCTTCTAATGAAGGAGGTTGACATCTAAAGGGAACTGAAAATCAGTTTCACAGCTGGCAGCATGGTGAGTAGATGGCTTAGAAGTGACCAAATTTCTCTTAAGATTAAGAGAAAACTCACCAATCAGTGCACCGGGGTCTAGGAGTAGAGTCCAAGGAACTGGTAGAAGAGCTATCTATCAGGAGGGATGCTGAAGAAACATCAAGAAACTTTAGAGAAATGTAAATCTCAAATTAAGGTAAACTTTTAAAAATATACATATGTAATATGTATTCTATATATATAGAAATACATACAAATACACATAATATTCATTTACTCTGAGGCCAGGTACACATGTACATATACACACACACATATATAGTGTGTATATGTGTATGCATGCATGTGTGTGCATATTTATCAATAATCAATCAATCAATCAATAGTGACAGTACATGTAGTGTTCCATATACACAAGAAGCCTCTTCTCTCTTGCTGATGATTTTGACCATATTTTCTATGATTCTATGATTTTCTCCACATTTCTGATAACAACACTATACCACACAGGACCAAGTGTAAATCCAGAAATAAAGTCTGCACCCAGAGTAGTGGTAGTGTTGGAGGAGAAAAGGACACATAGTTGAAAGGCATCACAAAGGTGCAATCATCAAGTCCTAGTGGCAGGTTTGATGTGGAGAATGAGAGGCCATGAAGAATAGAGAATAGCACCCAAGTTGTGATCCCAAGGAAGATAATGTTTCCTTCTACAGAATTAGGGAAGTAAGGAGGGGAAGAGAGTTTAGGTGGGAGGATGCTTTGGGTTTAGTTTTGGATTCCAATGGCTCCTGGACATCGGCTTTATGTTCTCTGAAAAGTATCTGAACATTCAGGTTTGCAGATCAGTAAAGACTTGTGATATTGGAAATTTGGGGGTCCTTGAACTAATTTTGAGGTCCCTGATCTAAACTTCCTGTGGATGTTTAGGGGACTTGAAACTACATTTCCCATGATTCCTGGCTTATGTGAATGACATAGGCAATTACCTAATAACATAAACAGAAGGTTAAATAGGGAGTGCCCGGACTGGCTCGCTCTTTTTTTGTGATCCTGGAGGAGGAGCAGGTAAATGGCGGGTCCCTTTAAATTAACTCAACAGACACACGGCTTCATTTTTCTAAATGGCTTTCAATAAACCCTTTGAAACCATGATATTTTTAATTTTATCATTCTATATTAATAATTTTATTTCTTACAGACTGTAGGCAGAATAGAATCCATAGGATCTCATGAAATCATCACAAGGAGAGCAAGAAGGGAAGAGTGCTTAGGACTAAACTCTGTGGGACACCTCTGGTTAAGGAGTTGAACCAGGACAGAGTGATACCCTAAAAACATAGAGAGAAGAGATCAAGAAAGAGCGATCAATAGTACCAAAACCTGAAGAAAGAGAGAGGAGAATGAGGTTTTAGAGATCCCTGGTAAATCTGGAGATCAGTTTCAGTGGAATGATGTTTGGTTAAAGAGAGAGTGACAGAAAAGAAAATGGAGGGACCTTTTTAAGGAGGTTAGCCACAAAATAAAGTATGTTTATTATTATCTCTGGATACATCTCCAGTCTCAGGATTCCCTTGGCTTTCACAGCTGAGAGGCTCTCTCACACTGTATCTGATCTGTACATCTCTGCTGATGACCTGGAAGAATGTCGCTCTCAACAAAGAGCACAAGGATACATCAGCCAGACTCCCCATCATGAGCATTTTTCCAGCATTCAGAGTCTCAGCTCTCACTGAACACAGAACAGGGAATCAGGAAATGAAGAAAAGTCTATGAGGAGGCTTTTCAATAGAGAAGACGGTTTTCAAAAGAGAACTAACAAGGCATTTGGTTTTAGAATAAAAGAAATACTACAATCATTAAGTGGGATTATTCTGTTCTATACTTAATAGAATTTGCTTAGCTCAGTTTTTGAGAATAATCAGAAACTAAATAAAATTTTCGTCTGACTTCATATTAATTATCAAAGGAGACACAAAGCACAGACCACCTAATAAGTCTTTAGTATGTGCTAGTCACTGTGCTAAGGGTTGAGCATACAACTAATGTAAGGAAGACAGTCTCTGAAACCAAGGTATTTACCTTCTAAGGGAGGAGGGCAAAATGTAAATAAAGAGTGCTGAAAAATCAGAATTTCCTAAGAAGTTATGTAAATGGCAGGATGATGAGTATATGCTTTGGCTGTGGCCATATTTCACTCAGCTAACCTTGTTAAAGCTTGGGACAAGGGGAAATTGCTGGTTTCCAGAGAAATATCTAAAACTCCAGAGGAAAAGGTCAACAGGGCTTGGACTAGGTTTGTACATAATTGAGGGTGAGGGGTGCAACTGGGTAAAATTAATATGGAACCTTTGATTATTGACAGCTGTGCATGCTAAAAACCAGCTTTAAAGACCTTGATTCTAGGCACATAGATTATTAGTTCTTCTAGATGTAACTTTCAAACTGAGACTGTCCCTCATTATCATGTTCATTAGAGGTACAAGATCATCACACTACAATCTGGATTTCTCAGAACCAAAAAATGTTACACTTGGAACATTGGAAAAAGAGAGAGGAAGAAGATAAGATTAAAGAATCACAGTATTTGTGTTCTTTATGAAGGGGATGATGCATGAAGACAGAGGAGGAGGGAGCAAGGATCATTGAGAAAATAAAATGGGGTAGGGTTTTTTAATCTTTTTTGCTTTATTTATTATAAAAGGGAAGGACAGTTTAATCAGAGGGTTTTTAAGGAAATGGCAACAAGATGGGATAAAACCTCAGAAAGAGAGTGACATCCTGCAGAGTAACAACAGAGCCCCCATGAAGAATCTGTTACCACATGGATGGCCTCCTCTAGGAGCACCATGAGCCTGTCCTACCTCTAGGCTTTGTCTCCTCTACAAGACTCAGAGATGCCTGTGGAGCTTCCAAAGGCACTAAATTGTGGACGGGAGTCTATGCCTTCTTTTGAATACAGAAACAAAGTTAGAAAACACACAACAGAGAGCTTTCTGATGAAGCAGGTTCTTGTAGGAAAATGCTTCAGAGTATGCCACTTGTAAAAGAAAGATTTGTGGACTTATATTTACTGAGTTTGCTATATGAGAAGGAAGAAAGGAAATACAATTAAGCCCCTTACTTAATCTCAGGCAGAAGATAGAGAGAAGAGGCATAGAAATAACAGTCGTCTGGTCTGTCTCAAAATTGAGGAGTCATCCATGTGGTGCTGATGTCCTGCTTTTGAGGTCCAATAACCTCATAATAATCATTCCTGAAAAGTTGACTCTCAGAAGTATTTTGCAATAAAATACTCAATATTCATACAAAGTTCTCAATATTCTATTTCAAATCCGGAGATAATTAGCAGAAAAAAAACTTCTAAATTTTATCAGACAACACATTAAAAGTGAAATACAAGAATTTAAACAGAAATTTGAATATAGTGACAATTATTTTAAAACCTTCAGAATGGAGTTTCACAGATCATAATAACTATACAATGATCATTTTCCCAATTAAAAGATAACAAGAGGATCATACGGAGTTTTTTTAGAGCAAAATTTCTGTAAAAAGATTTCATCTTTCTTCAGTAATTTCAGTTAAAATTACTTAGTATATTTTTTAAATTTAACTCTGGCAAGATTTTATCAAGAAATCATTTTGGGAATTGCTCAGAAAACTCTGTCAAACTTTAATTCATTTTTTCCAACATTCAAACCAGTATCTAACAATATTGAAACAATTTGAATATTGTAGTTAATTCTCTGTTGATAAATTTGGCATTTCAAATTAACATTTCATCATTAACTAAGATCATTAAAGAACATGAGATTATTGAATCCTATATAACTGACACCATAATATCAGAGGTCAAAATATCTGTTTCTATTGCCAACCAAGTGGGTTTTAGGATGGCTATTAGAATAAATACTTTACCAGAATTCACAGGATCAAGTAGTATCTGTAACCTTGAAAAGTCTGATGGAGAGACATTTTTCAAATTCTGGAAAGTCAAAAGTCTGATGGAGAGACATTTTCAAAAAATGAATGATTTCCATATTCAAAACCTGAAGGTTCTCTAAGTTTCAATGTCCAAACATTAAGAGCACAACTCAGAATTGAGATTTATCACTTTCAAAACAATTCAACTTTCCTAACTTAGAATGATTAACTTTTAATATATATATATACACACTCAATTTAGAAATTCCCAGTGGAGAAATTAAAGCATTTCTCTGTGTCATATACTTAGTTTCTGACAATTTTAATATGTCTTCTCTCTTGGTCCCATTTCAATATGGCCAGCATTGATTGAGAGAGAGAGAAAATAAAACAGAAATTTGTGTGTGTACATACACATGTATATTTCAATAATAGTAAAAGTCTTATTATTCAAAATTTCCTCTCCCCTCTGGCTGATCATTCTGAAGGTAGAGACACCTGGAAAGCATCTTCGAATATGAATTGAAACAACATTAATATGCAGACTGAAAAAAAAGGGGGGGGGGAATCTAGAGTAGAGGATATCCCTTATTTTCTATAAGGGCAAAGAAAATTCTAAGTCCCTGACTCTGACTTTTTCCTAAGCTTTTGAAGAAATTATTAGTGTCTGGATATAAAGTTCTTAAGAGCAGTCCCCACTGCTTTTATGATTTGACTATACCCAATAACTAATTAGTTAGTTTCTTTATTTTCTTATTTTCCCTCAAAGAGTTTTAACCTTTGCCTTGCCAGGCTGAATAGGAAGCCGGCTCTGCCGCCATGCTTGCAGCAATTTATGGAGTGGGCTGTCAGATGGAATAGAGCCAACTCATTTCCCTTTTTTCTTTCTAGCTAGCCTAAGAATTTTCTTTTGCATGTAAAAAACAAATAAATAAAACAAATAAATAAAATTAAATAAATAAAATAAAAAGCAAAATAAACAAACGGACAAATAAGCAGGGAACTAGCACGATAAGTATCTGCAGATACAGGTGTCTGAGTTTGGATAGGAACCACGGAATCTAACTGCCCCTGTGTGAGCAGATTTAATCAATGTAAAATGCTTTGGGGGATCAAATGAATAATTTTAAAGACTTCCTTCAGAGTATCCTAATTCATGCCAGTTAAAAAACTGAGAAATAGAACAGATAATGACAAAACTGAAACAGAAACAGACCACAAGCAGGCTCTCTTTAGGTCTCCCTCCCAGCTCAGCCTGGACAGGCCCAAATCCTGGAAGAAGGGGAGTCTGGAGTCCAGGGAAGGGCCCCCTGCTTCCCCCACACACACTCAGCCCTGCCATCCCCAGAGTAGACCAGTGTATTGTCTCCTCCTGAGCCCCCAGAGACAGCAGCGGAATTCAGAGCAGCAGCCCCAGGCCCTAAGGCCAGAAAAGGAAGAATTGTTCAGGGAAAGGGTCTGGAGTCAGGAAGACCTGAGTTCTCCCCCTGCAGGACTCTGGACAAGTCACTTGCCCCTGCTTGCCTCAGTTTCCTTTCCCCTATAATGAGCTGCAGAAGGAGATAGCAAAGCAGCCCAGCATCTCTGCTTAGAAAGCCCCAAAGTGGGGGGAAGAGTCAGACCAGCCTGAACCCAGGACAGCCCTGCTTATAGACACACAAACACACACACACAGACTTCCCTCTGTCCATCAGGACTCCTTACATGGGCTCAGCTGCTTCACCTGCTTTCTCTGGCCTCCTAAAGGGCAGGAGGGGAGTTCCTGGGCCTCCCTCAGGCTTCTGAATTGTCTCCGGTCCTTCTGGGCTGAGGGTGATGCTGAAGGAGGCTCTCCTCAGCTGGCTGAGAGGCCTCAGGCTTAATGGCCCAGAGTCCCAGGAGAACCAGAGAAATCTTTTTCCCCCCAGTCCACACTGGACCATCTTCTCCACAGCCCCCCACTCTGGGTCAGGCTCTTATTCTCTGGATTTCACAATTGGGGAAACTGAGGTAAACACTGGGGAAGGGACTTGGCCAGGTGCCCCTAACTGGGAAGGGTCTGGGGTCACATTTGAACCCAAATCTTGGGGGTTCCAGGCCCAGGAGGGCAGCCCTGGAGTCACCAGGTTCCCCCACTTGGGGATAAGGTTACCCCCTCCTTTTGGGGAGTCCCAGGGTCCCCCCCAAAGCAGAAGGAACAGCAAGATGTTCAAAATGATCCATGAAGGAAGGAAACCTATAGGAGGGGGGGTCTTGGGTCTGGGCCTGTGCTCCAGACTGTCAGCTACTGTGCTTTTCCTCAGTTTCCTTCTCTGTCAGAAGGGGGGATCCTAGCACCACCTTCCCAGGCTGGGGGAGCTTAGATCCATTGACTGATCAGTCGATCAACAGACACTTATTAAGCACCTGCTATGTGCCAGGCCATATCCTGAGGCTGCTTCCAGTCTAAAGAAGAAGCAGCAGGGCAGGGTGGGAAGGGGAAATGGGGTTGGGGGGAAAGAAGGCTGAACCCCCCAGGTTGGGGAACAATTCCTTTATGACCCCTCCCCCACCAAGCCTCTAAACCCAGGGGCTCCGGCAAGAGGACTCCATTTCCCAGAATGCCGGTGTCATGACATCATGCAAGCCTTAGCTCCTCCCCATTGCAGTAGCCTGGGGCATGCTGGGAATCTCCTTCGGACCCTCTCAGCTGCTAGAAGGTGCGCTGCAGTGCTTTTGGACCTTTGCTGGTAAGAGGGGGAGGGGTGGGCTAGGGGGAGGGAGCGGGGCTCCCTGCTCTAGCGGCAGATTTTCAGCTTCCTGCCTCCTGGGGGAGGGGAAGACCTGGCTTAGTGAGCCTCGGAGCGTGGGTGAAATCGTTGCGCCTGTGCAACAACGGGGGAAGGGCAGGTGCGATGGATGTGTCGGGCTTTTAAACTGTGGTGGGGGCAGGGGAGAGTCTTTGAATGAGTGCGTGAGTGTGCGTGTGTCTTATTGTGAGTCCGAAGCAAGGAACCCAGCACCACCTCCCCGGGCCGGGGAGAGCGTAGATCCATGGAGCCTTCGGGTCAGTCTATGAATCTATAGACACTTCATACGAACCGGAGGCGTGCCAGGCTCTCGCCTAAGGCAGTTTCCAGACTAAAGAAGCCGGGCAGGGATGGAGGGGAAATGAAGGTGGGGAAGAGAAGGCTGCACCCTTCTCCCCCACCCCCATTCGTGTGTAGCCCCCACCCCCCCAATGGCTCTAAACCTAGGGAGGGTTTCATTTCCCAGAATGCCTGAGTCATGACTTCTTGTAAGCCGTGGCCCTCCCCTGTGGAAGACTCCATTCCCGGGAATTCCTAGGGACGACACACAAGTCTTGTAGTGGAAAATCCTTGCTGTCCCCCTTTAAGGACTGGCTTTGCAAGGCTGCCGCAGCAGCCAGAAGCTGGCTAGGACGGGATGAGCCACAGCCCCTCCCTCCCCTGCACCTGCTGGAACTCCAGAACGAAGCAGCCGGATTGATGTTCTGGCCTTATCAAGGACTGTACAAGCCTGCCTGACTGTTCTAAATCCTGTTTGGGTATGTAACTGTGGCGCCTCTCTGGGGGCCCAGACCTGAGGAATGACCCTCTTGCCGGTCCCTCTCGCCCAGCTACCTGGAGAATTCCGCTTCAGTCTTGGCCCCTCTCTTGGGGCACCCCGAGGCATTCTGGAAATCTCTCCTGGGCAGGCTCAGCTCCCGGAAGGCTCACCGGTGTGGCTCTGGGACCTTTGCTGGGTGAGAGGGGGCTGGGAGGGAGTCAGTGCGCAGGCTCAGCCCGGGCTCCCTGCTCTGGCAGCTCCTGAACTCCTCTGGGGTGGAAAGGCCCAGGTGGGCCAGTTCCGGGTTTTGGAGCTTGCTGGTGGGGGTAGGGGTCATGTGCGCATGTGCAACAAGAGAGGCGGGGCCCGAGCCCTGTGCCCAGTGTAAATGCCTGTGGTAGGAGGAGGGGGCTATCTCAGTGGTGTCTCTGTGTCTATCCATTCATCGGGCCAGGATGACTGTTTGGACTCCCTCAGAGGAGAGAATACCCCCCCCCCACTAGGAGGCAGATGGGGGAGGGGGTGCAGACACAGGATAGGGGCTGGTCTGGTCCAGGCCCTTCCCCAAAGGGGACGTTCAGGTCAGAACACACCAAAGGGAAAAGCAGCCAACATAAGCCTGGTCATGGGGCAGCAGGGTGTGAGAGGATGGCGTGGGGTGCCCATGCCTTGGATCTTGGGCACCAAAAAAATGCTAGCATGCTCTCCCCAATCTCCACCTGGTGCCCATCCTCCTTCTAATGTCTCCTCCCCCCATTACCCAATAACCTCTCCTCCTAAGAGTTCCCTCAATCCACCCTTTCTACCCAATGCAGTTTCTGGATGGAATGAAGCCAAAGAGTGCAGCAGAGGGGGTGGGGAGGCTTCTTCCTGTCCAATCCAAGGTCCTTTCCAAGCCTGACCCTCCCTGTCCCCTCCTGTGGGGAGAGTCTCCCTGAGGCCAGCGAAAGGCCCTGGGAACTCCTCTGAGCCCTCCCTTTCTCTAATTCCCCACAGGTGTACAAAGAGGGAGTCTCCCCACCTTGGGGCTCCCACCCCCTGAAGGACCACAGTCTGACCCAAGCAGAGACCCTGAAGCCAGAGGGAATGGTCCCCAGGACCAAGAGGCTCCCTTCCCAGGTGAGTGCAGTTCATCCTGAGTCCTGACCAAGCTCCCCCAAGGTGGAATCCAGCAGAACTAAGACTTGTGTCTTCCCCAAGCTTTCAAGAGTGTCCTCAGGGGGCAGCTGGGTACCTCAGTGGATTGAGAGCCAGGCATAGAGAAGGGAGGTCCTAGGTTCAAATCTGGCCTCAGCCACTTCCTAGCTGTGTGACCCTGGGCAAGTCACTTGACCCTCATTGCCTCCCTTATCACTCTTCCACCTAGGAGCCAATACACAGTATTGACTCCAAGACGGAAGGTAAGGGTTTAAAAAAAAAGATTGTCCTCAGTGTAACTTCAAGGGTCAATCCTGACTGCCCCCACATACACTGTGTTCCAGGAGTTTTCCAGGGCCTCAGTAGGCCCTGCCTGAATGAGTCAGTCCTGGTTCCAGATAGACTCAAGTGCTGTCATTTATTCATCTACCCTCATGTGTGATACCCTCCCATCAGTGGGGGATGGCCATGTGTCCCACAGTTCCAAGGATGGTCTCCACTCCACTGTCCAAACAGAGTTTGGACAGGTCAATCAAGCCTGCCAGGGCAGTTTGGAAGAAGTTTGGGATGAGATCAGGTTAAGGCACAGACAGGAAAAGATGTGTTTTTAGCAGAGGGAAAGGGATGGGAATTCCAGGGCAGGGCTAGAAGGTCTCCAGCAAAGCTCCTTCCTCCAGGCCAGAGGACACAAGTCGGCTTCCTTGGACTGGGAGTGGGTTAACATTCCAGAGCCTTTTGTTCTTTATTAGAAAGAGTAAAAAGAAGTGAGTGAGGGCCAAGGGCAGGGGAGGTGCTGCTGAGGACATCCTGCACCTTGTTCTATCCTAACAGCAAAGGTAAATCCAGGGCAGTCATTTATGTTCTCTCCCACATTCCCTTCTGATAGCCATTCCTCTCTGGCTATAGGAGAGCCTCAGTGGAAGGTGCTGGGGGATGGGAGTGTGAAAGATAGGATTGTGCTTCCCCAGCTCAAGGAGGAAAGAGGCTAGAAGGGGCTGGCATCAAGATGGACAGAGGGAGAGGGGCTGGGCTGGATGAGGAGACCTACCCCAGGGAGGAGTGCAGGCTACCTAGGTGGGAGCTGGGGAGTCAGTGAAGCAGGGGCTTGGCAGCAAGGTGGCATCAAAAAGCATTTCTTGTTCTTGGAAGGCCAGTCAGGGTCAGGGTAGCCATCTGACCTGTGAGACCCTCTGGCTCTGCCCTGCCTGGTTGGTTCCTGCAGTTGTGTATTCCCTTCATGGAAAATATTTTAAGGAACAGAGATGTTTCTGGGCCATCATTGTAAGCTGAAGATCCAAAATTTAATTGTGGTAAGTGAAAGCTGGAGATGGCACCCACCCTGCCTGTAGCAAAGGTCCCGTAGAGGCGTAGGGCTGGGTGTTTTATGGGTGTTTGACAGATAATTAGCAAAGTCATCAACAGGCTGGAAGGCACAGAGGATGTTAAGAAATGTACAGTGCCATTTGGTTACAAGAGTTTGAACATTTGATCCTAAGTCCTCAGTTCAGTACGAGGTTAAGAGAAAAAAATGTACTGATTCCTTCAGAGCTCTCAGACTGCTTCGGTCAGAGGAACCTCTCTTGGCCACAATCCTCAGAGAGCCTGGAGTTGGCATAAATCTTCACAGGCTCAAACAGCACCTGGAGGAGGTTGTCTCCTTGGATCTCCTCACTCACCATTCCCAGTGAGCCCGGCTCCTTCTGAGGCCTTCAGCTACCTCAAGATGACTACATAGACCTAGAGTTTTTATTCCTCCCACAGAAGTCTTTGATATCATGATTTGTTTTAATATTCTAATACCCCAAACTCCATTCCTTCCAATACTGCAGCCCATGCTCCACTATTATAATGGCTGTCTGCTACACAGTTAATTTCTTATCTGGGCCTCACTTGTTCTAAAAATTGTAATCACAATGACTTATCTAAAGGATCATACGTGATCACGTGGTTCATGAACTGTGATATGATAGCAATGAACAATTCCCCTTTGGTCAGTACACTATGAATACATTCAGAAGTGTGTTGTTTAGAATTTCTTTGCAGAGGGCAGTCTTTAT
Source organism: Gracilinanus agilis (assembly GCF_016433145.1). Taxonomy (NCBI): domain Eukaryota; kingdom Metazoa; phylum Chordata; class Mammalia; order Didelphimorphia; family Didelphidae; genus Gracilinanus; species Gracilinanus agilis. The sequence goes on along the minus strand of NC_058132.1, from coordinate 15,126,961 downwards.
GAAATACATGCAATCTAGGATAGTCATTCTCTTACCAGGATACAGAACACAGATAAACAATCAGTGGTAATGTCAGGTTATATTTTTCCTTAAGTCAAATCCACATTCACTTTTCTTCTTTCCATGTCATATTTCAATTCATGGCTTTATATAATGATTGAGCTTCCTTTGGTGCCATTGGAGGACAGCTGTGATCTTGGCTTTTCAGTGGCAGGATAGGTGGGGCAGTGTTGGGACTACCAGGAACCACCCAGAGTAGACGAGTTCCAAACAAGAAGCTTTCTACTTTCATTGTAACTGAGGTCTCCCTGCATTCTTCCCTTTGAGCCCAGATTTCTCTGCATTCCTTTGGGTCTGAAATTTTTCTGCCTTCTGATTCTAGGTATATCTAAACGAGGGCCTTTTGCTGCCTCTGCTATTGGTAGTGGCTGCCCTTTCCACTGGGCCTCGTCTTTCCTGTCTGAACTTTTTGAATGTCCTTCAGGTACATTAGGAGCAATTCTCACTCCCAGACCTGGCTCCAGGGGCTGCTCTCTGCCCCTGTTACTGTTGTGGGAGAGTGAGTTTTGTTGTGTGAGAAGGAATGCTGGTTCTGGCCCAAAAAATTGCAGTGCAGACATGTTCTATCAAGACATGAAGGTATATATTCAAAGATATTACACATAGTGTCGCCATGGGGATGGACAAAGCCATTGCAGGAGTGTTGAATAGCCCCCAGATGGGTTTGGAGGACAGTGGAATGACCCCTGTAGGGTTTCAAGTTTCAAGATTGCATTGAGGATCTGGAGAATTATGTCTTCCCAAACTTGGAAACACTCTGCCTTTCCTCAATCTATTCCTCCCCTGGATATGGAATCCTCTATATCCTTTAATTTAAATAAGAGTATTTTAGCCTTTTAGGAAATTAAGTAGAGAATTCCTTTTTATTTGTTTTCTCCTCATTGATCACTGGTGATATTTTCCCCTAGAATACAGTGCATGCTGCCATCTCAGAAACTTCAAAAAATTATTCTTACCAGATCAACTCTGACTCTTATGATAGGGAAGAATTTCAGATCACCTTCTCTCTTTCTCCTCTACAGAATCTCATACTTCATTCACTCAGAGAGCACTTCCCATTTCCCTGATTCCACAGGGAAAAGCATTTCAGAGTAAGACATTTCTCTAGATTTTAATCTTCACAACATGATTCTCATTCAGAAACAAAATGCATTTGTCAGTATTCCATTGGGTTTTGAATGACTGGTCTCCCATGTTGGCTCTGACACCCTTCAAGGTTAGGAGTTTGGGTAAATCCCTTGTGTGCTTCAGTTTCCTCTAGTCAGTTGATGAGGGTGGTACTAGATGAATTTTGAAGGTTCAACTCTAAATCTCGTGTCTTTTGCTGTTTTAGGGGTCAATAGCATTCAAAGATGTGGCAGTGGATTTCACCCAAGAGGAATGGTGCCTGTTGGACGATTCTCAGAAAGTGTTATACCTGAAGGTCATGCTGGAGAATGTGCAGAATCTACTCTCTTTGGGTAAGGACCATTTCCACTCCTAACTCTGAATCTGCCATTAAGGAAGTATCTTCATTCTGTGCCAAATCTGCAAGATTTTAAGCCTTGTCAATAATTAAAAAAGCAAAAGTGCTAATCTTTGCCCAGAGTTCTCTTCCTGCTTCCTTTTCATAAAAAAAAAAAAAGGTCTGAATTATATGATGGGAAGCTGGGACTTTCCTTTCTTGCCCCTGAAATTGTTTCTCCTCTGTTTTTAGATAGTTTTTAGATAGTTTAGATAGATAGTTTTCAGGTGAAAACTTAAACTACTTTTATAAAAGATTTACATTCCTGAAGCTTATCTCAGAAGTCATCTAGTCCAGCCTCTTATTAGACCTGAATTTTGTGTGCAAATTCTCAGGCAGCTTTTCCTTGGAGATGGGCATTGAAAGGAACCCTCTTCCTGCCAAGAGAGCTCCTTCCCCTTTGGGCTGGGTCTGGTCTTTATTTTATTTTTGATAGTTTAAATACTTTATTGTTTTAATTTTTTTTAAATGTTATTTAATTGATTAATTAAGAAAATTTTCCGTGGTTACATGATTCATGTTCTTTTCCTCCCCTTCTTCCACCCCACTCCCATAGCCAACATTCAATTCCACTGGGTTTTATATGTGTCACTGATCAAGACCCATTTCCATATCATTGATACTTGCACTAGGGTGATCATTTAGAGTCTATATCCCCAATCATATCCCCATCGACTCATGTGATCAAGCAGTTGTTTTTCTTCTCTGTTTCTACTCCCACAGTTCTTTCTCTGGATGTGGATAGCATCCCTTCTCATAGGTCCCTCAGAATTGTCCTGGATCATTGCATTGCTGCTAGTAGAGAAGTCCACTACATTCGATTGTGCCACAGTGTATCCATCTCTGTGTATAAGATTCTCCTGGGTCTGGTCTTTAGAAAGGATTTCTTGTTATTAAGTAATAAGGGGAGAGGCAAAGCCAAGAAGGTGGCATAGTAGAAGCAAAAGCTGGAACCACCCTGAAAATCTCAAAGCAGTTTTAAAATGTGCCTTTAAATGACTAATCACAGAACATACATGGGTAAGAGTGAGGTGGCTCTCCTGAGGAAAACAATTTGAAAGTTAGGCAGAAAAGTGAAGCCCCCAGCCCCAGGGCAAAGTAGATCCCAGTTCTCTTAGCCTTGCAAGCCATCAGCAGTTTTCAGAGAACCCAGCCTATAGACCATGGTACCACCTTGGGAGAAATGAAAGTTGCAGAAAACCAGAACTACAGCTAAAAGAAGAAGCAAGGAAAAACTGAAGTTTAAGAGAATGCCCTGCCTACCCTGAAAACAGATAGAAGTCAAAGTGGGGGGAAAAAAGTCTGGGAAAATGAGCAAATAGCAAAAGAAACATCAAACCACAGAAAAATTTCTAAGAAGGCAAAGAAAATCAAGACATAGACTCAGGTGGAGATTGGGATACAAAAGCCTCCACATGCAGAACTTCAAACTATAATGTGACTTGGTCTCAAGTGCTGGAAGAAGTCAAAAAGGAATTCAAAAATCAAATGAGAGAAGTAGAAGAAAAATGGGAAAACAAATGAAAGTATTGTAAAAAGAAAACTAGACCTGTAAAAGCAAAAATGGCCAAGTAGTAAAAGTATAAAAATCCAATGAAGAAGTTTCCTAAAAAGTAGAGCTGACCAAGTACAAAAAGAGGGTAAAAAATCTGATGTAGAAAAAAGTTGAAGGAAAAGTAAAATGGACCAAATGGAAAAGGAGTATCAAAAGTCATGGAAGTAAATCATTCTTTTCAAATTAGAATTGGGCATATAGAAGCTAATGACTTCATGAGACATCAAGAAACAATAAAACAAAATCCAAAGAACTTTAAAAGTAGAAGAAAATATGAAATATCTGACTGAAAAAACAACCAACATGGAAAATAGATCCAGGAAAGGCAATCTAAGATTTATTAGACTACCAAAAAGAAAAAAAAAAAAGCCTAGATGTGGTGTTACAAGAAATTGATATTCTTGAATCATAGGTTAAAAGAGAAATTGAAAGTATCCACAGATCACCTCCTGCAGTAAGTCCCCAAATGAGAACTTCCTGCAATATTATAGCGAAATGGAAGAAGTCCCGTGCTAAGGAGAAATTACCCAACTAAGCCAGTAAGAAATAATTCAAATATTAATGAACCCCAGTGTTGATTACATAGGATCTGGGAATTTCCAAATTAAAGGATCAAAATGCTTGGAATATGATATTCTGGAAGACAAGGAACCTGGGTTTATAACCATGAATCATCCACCATTCAAGACTAACTATATTTATTCAAGGAGAAAAATAATTATTAATAACAATTAAAATAGGGGATGTCCAAACTTTCCTGATTAAAAGAACAGACCAAAACAGGAAAGTTGATCTCCCAATACAAAATTCAAGAGAATTTTGAACTCCTCCCACTATCCCCCATTATATTTTGTTTTGATGTAATCAGTCAGAGACCTGGAGGTTATTTACCATTGAGATATGCAGGGATAGACAGACCCTCAAAGAAATGAAATTGAAACTAATGAGATGTGAAACTGATTCTATAGGCACTGCAAACCTGAGCAGTGCCAGACAAATTAAGGAACTCTGATTGGTTCCTAAGATGTGACACGGGAGAGCTAATGGGTGGAGAAAACTGTTTATAAGGGGAGACCGAGCAGGAAGTAAGGGTCTTCTGTGTAAGGTTAAAAATTAATATATGATAACTCTAAGTATTATATTATTATTAGTTTATTGTTTTATTTATTTTTGTTTATGTATTTATTTGTTGTCATTTGTATTTATTTATATTTATTATAATATAATTTATTTTTATTATATTATTATTAATAAATCCTAATAACTTGAAGTAAAAGGAATAAAAAGACAAAAGTAAAAGCCCAAGTAAAGCCAGCTTTCCCAACCTTGCACACAGGAAAAGAGAGCGAGACGGCAAGGTTATAGCAAACTTATTTATAATACATAAAGACGCTATGTGGATGAAGGGAAAAAGATTCTGGGAGATAAAGTCGAAGGGTTCAAAATTTCTAATTACACATTCCCCCCCCCCACTGTGATCCTTTGGGAGACTAGTCTCTCCAATGATTCATGGAAACATAACTAACACAACTTTAACTAGAGGTTCATGGAAACATAACTAACATAACTTTTATTAGAGGTACATACAATATTATCATTTTTAAAGGGGAATTACAATAATATGGGCTAAGAGGAAATAAAAGAGAAAAAGAACAAAACTAATGTTAGGTGCATTGACAGAAAGCCAATTAGGGGGCAGTCCCCTATGGCATAAGAGTGTACATTCAAAACTAATGCATTCAACCCCCCATAGTTCAATTTAGCACATTCCAAAGTTCATTCTAGATCTTTTGGTGCAGTGTGTGGTTTTTGCAGGCATCTTTGTGGTGTCTTCTCCAAAAAGTTTACCTTCTGGATTCTGGAAGGTAGTCTCTTGTTCCAAATTAGGCTCAAATTCAAATCAAAGTTCACAACAATAACATAGCAACCCTTCCCTCCACCACCACCCCCCGAGGAAAACAATAGCACATTCCTCCCTGAGGAGGATACAGGGGTGCATGGCTTATGAGTTATAAGGCACAAATCATTACAAAATGAAATTATCAAAAAACATCACAAAAATGCCAACTATTATATGAAAAAAAATTCTAAATTAGAACAAAATCACAACAGGTCCTAGAACAATGGCCCAATTAAAATCCATGTCTGACATCATGCTCTTACCCACTCAGCAGCCAGTACCACAGAAAGTTTGCCATACTATGAAAGACAGAAAAGGGACTAGATTTCAGCAGTAAATTGGGAAATAGCATTCTGTGGTCTGATTTACCTTTTCTTTCAGGGATACTGGAACCAAGTGAGGTGCCTGATAGAATGTGGGACGGGGAAGAACTCCCTCTAATGTTTGTCAGACAGCACCAGCCTTGAATCTCAAACAAGTTCAAGTCTTCTTGGCTCAGAATCTCATGAATCCCACAGGGATTGTTTGGTCTCTTTGACCTTGTGCTTGATTGGCACTGTGCAGATTGTTATGTGATCTCTTGGCACTGTGCAATAGCTCTTTATGTGTTCTCTTCTAGAATCAGACAATCATTAAGCAATGTCCCATGATTTTTAAACAATGAATGACAGGTTTCTATAGTCTAAAACTTTTTGGGTGTGCATTGACATTAGGGCTAATGGACATTTTAAACTTACCTTAGTGCAAAATCAAAAAAACCCTTTAATACTGGTAATATGTGCTTCAAAGTACCCCCCCCAAAAAGAGAGAAAATAAAACACATTATATTGCACATACAAGGAAGAAAAAAAACAATAATAAAAATGTTTTTAAAAATCAAAAATGTATAGCTTACAATCAGTGACACACTGTGTCAGCTAAGGAGAAGTAGAATACGAAGGTTCCTCACCAAAAATGAGATCCATTTCCTTTTTAACTTAGCCATGATCCACAGTGTGAGTGCAAATGATTTTCACCAAATAAAGTAACAGGTTTATAAAACAGTAGTACAGCAGGTAATGCACATTCAAAGAAATTCACAATAGCCTATCTAATGACAATGGCAAACAAATCTACTATCATATTGGATTCACATTAGTGTCTGTATAGCCACTTGCCATATGACATTTAAAAAACCTATGAACTCATGTATACTTGTCATAAGTTCTACAGATCTAGCCTATCTTTCAACCTTGGCAAAGATATTTTTAACAAAGTCTATTATTGCCAACATTCCAAAATTTAGCAGGAGCCTAGGGGGGAATAATCTGCACTGCTGATAAAAACCTTTTGGGGTCTAAAATGTCTCCAAGAATCTAGTTCATTCTTGTGAAAGGGTAGAATTAAGCTGAGTTTAAAATCATCCAGAGACTACTTCAGCTTCATGGGAAATTCTCCCTCTTAGGAGCCATCCAGGGGAACCATGCCCTAGGAATACCTTCATAGCTCCTCTGGTATGATGCTATAACAACCGTAGAAGACATGTCTTTATATGTCTCATCCATTAAATTTTTACAAATGTGGAGATGGGGAATAGCACTTCATTTCAGCTACTAAAAGGACCCTTTACCTCTTGTTACAAAGAACTCAAAGGCAAGCAAATAATCAGTCAGAACTATTGATGCTACTAGATATCTAAAAATCACTTCTGAAGACCCTTTAAAATCAATTGTGATATTTAGATCATTAAATTCTCCAAAGGTTGTAACCAGTTTTATGGAGTCCATCCATCATCTATGTGAAAATTAACAAAGACAAAAAGATACAAAAGGCTATTAAGCAACATGTGACCTCAGTGGATCAGGTGACAAACCGAGCATTCCTAAAAATCTATGGTTTTGCCAAGAAAAGGGTTTGTGCATGTGTTTATGGGCTTTTACAATGATATGTTCTTCACTACAGTCATAGGGGCAGGGTACAAATGAAGACAATATAACAGAATATATAGCTAATAGCCAAAACACAGTAGCTTAAAATGATTCAGTGTAACAGAATAGTATTGATTAGATATAAATATATAAATATATAAATAACTTAAAAACAATTAAATCTTAAAATAATCAGGAAATAAAATAGGTATGATAGGATAAAGTCCTTTTCTCTAATTCCAATAGACTTCTTCATTATTATGGAAGGGAAACAAAACTCAAAAAGTTAACATCAATAAACTTCCAGATCTCTTTAAAATTCCTTCCCCTCACCAGTGTTATCATCCATTTAGATTCCTTTGGCCTCACCTCTGGAGTTCCTCATACACACATTGGGCAGAATCTCCATTCTACATGTTGAGAGTTTTTAAGCTTTTCAAAACTTTGTCAAAATTTTCCACTTTGGGCTGTAATTCAAGCAGCCTAACTTGTTGCTGCATATTCTTAAGGAGAAGTAAACAAAGTGGGAAATACCCATTGAAAATAAAAACTGCCAGTAAAAGAATTAAGCAGAGCCAATCTGCACTTGTTAGCTCTATCAACTCAAACTGTTCTTTCAGAGTTTCAAGCCTGCTTTGCAATAGCATTATTCTCAAAAAAAAAAGCTGACTGGATTTTATTTACTGGCAAAACAAAAAGACCCTGACTAGAAGGAAAAAATACTTTCAAGTGTTTGCTAAAGGGCTTTTAAAAGCTATTTTCCTGTGTCCTCTTCCCTAAGGGCAAAACTTTGAGGAAGAACAATAGCATATTTGCATATGAGAGACTGGCTTCTAGTGTTTTTTGGGTCTGGAGGAAAAAAGACAAAAAAAATCAGAAGAAAATTCCCATAAACTCTGACTTCAAATCCACGGATTCACTACCTGCCCTCCCTGTGAAAAGCCCTCAGTAGCAGCCATTTCAACCAGAAGCCCAGAGTAAGCTTTAAAAAAAATTCTGCTTGAAAACTAGAAGGGGTGTGTGGCTGAACTAGCATGGGTATGTTGCTCCACACTGTGTTTCCCTGCTGAAAAGTGGCTAGGAAAGGCTGAAAACCCATGTTGAGGGGGAAGGGGGGGAGTTAGTAGGATTTATACATCACCCTCTGCACAGGACCAAGAAGGAGCTTCTAAACTCCAAACAGCTCTCAGACCTCCCAGCACACCTCAGCAATAGGGAGACCAGAGCTGGAGAGGGAGTGGTTGTAAAGGTGCAAACAGCAGCAATAGCAGCAGTGGGAGAAAACAGTTTGCAAAATTTATCTACTCCCTATTCTTTTCTCTAAGGCTTAAAAAACTTTTTTTGAGAATTTTAAACCAAGTAGTAGCCATAAATGTCAGCTTAAAGTTAATATACAATAACTCCAAGTATTATATTTAATAAGATTTATTAATAATAACTTGAAGTAAAAAAATAAAAAGACAAAGTAAAAGTTTGAGTAAAGCCAGCTTTCCCAGCCACACGCGTGGGAAAAGAGAGTGAGGAGAGGTTACAGCAAACTTATTTACAATACATAAGGACACTACATGGACTGTACGTTTTAAATTTAATATTCAATGCCTCCAAAGTATATTTATAAGGATTTTATTTCAAACACAGGGAGAGAGTCTCAACTCAACCTTACCACGCTGCCTCTTCTCCAAAAAAAGCCCCATCACCACCCCCACAATAACCATATAAAAAACAGCCTGCAAAACCCACAACCAATAGGAAAAGCTTAAGGAATTATGGGTATGGTGAAGGGGAGTTTGGGTAATGTAGTTTTAAAAGGGGTACAAGGTCTTTTCAACTTTACATTCCCCCCCCATGATCCTTTGGGAGACAAGTCTCCCCAAAGGATCATGAAAACATAATCAAATTAAAATTTACAATAATTCAGAGATAAAAGGGAAATAAAAGGGAAAAAGAACAAAACCAATGTTCCGTACATTGACAATAAGCCATTTAGGGAAAAAAGGAAAAAGAAAGAAAAAAAATAACCTCTGAGGAAAATACAGGATGAAAGGGAAAGGATTCTGGGAGATGAAGAGCAAGGGTTCAGGTTTTATAATTACACATCTAGATGGAGTTTGGAATATGAAGGAACCCTGGCGGTGGTGAGCTTCAATTCATCAAAATGGCAAATGGTGTAGTCAACTCTCTACCTCTTTCCTACATTTCCCTCTCTTTACTATCATTGCTTTGATGTAATAAAGCTACTAGCAGTCACATAATTTAATTTTAACTATTAGACATAAAAAGATAAATAAGAAAAAGATAATTTACAGAACTCAATAAGGTCAGATTGTTTATTTGCCTAGTGGAAAGATATTTGTAACTCTTAGAATTACTATCCTTATCATAGTAGTTAGGAGAAGTGTACATAGACAGAGGGTGTGGTACAAAACTGTTTAGGAAGATATGCAAAAAACAAAAACAAAACAAGGGGGGAATAGAGGATACCACTGAGGGGAAAAAAGAAGAGAGAAGTAATATGGAATAAATGATATCAAATAAAGAGGCATGGGAAGAAAAACTATTACAACGGAGGGGATGATGAGGGTGGTGACAATCAGTATAACTTATTTTCATCAGGAATAATAGCCAGACTCATTGGGGTTTAGAATCTTATCTTACTCTATAGAGGAATAGAAAGAGAATAAGAAAGGTGGTGGCGGGAAGGGAAGTAATATAAGGGAGGTGGAATAGGGAGAGTGATTAAAAGAACCTATAAAGGAAAAAAAGAGCAAGAAAGGTGGTGATAGGGAGGGGAATAATATAAAGCATCAGAAATGGGAGAAGTGATTAAAAGGGAAACGTGTGGATAGACAGTGAAAGGAGGAAGTGTAGGATTAAAAGAGGGAAATAAAATGAAGGGGAATATATAGATGGTAATCATAACTGAGATTGTAAGTAAGAAAAACTTAGCCATAAAATGGAAGCAGATAGCAAAGTGGATTAAAACCCTCAATCTTATCATATGCTATTTACAAGAAACACATTTGACATACACAAATAGAAATACAAAGAGTAAAGGTAAGGGGATTATTATTTCCCTACCAATATGGTAATAACATTTTAAAAAGAAGTATGAAACTGTACCTCACAGGCCCTAATTCTGCCTAGTATAGCAAGTTTATTCTTATTCCTCCTTCATTCTTCCCTCAAATCTCAAGCTAGATGGTAGGAATTGAAAGGAAGGGAATAAGCATTTCAAAATATCTGCTCTATGTCCTCTACTAGGTAAAGAAATTCATAATTATCATTAATTTCACATCCCTGTGAGTTTGATTCTCTTTCTTGTCCTCAATTCATAATTGAGGCAACTCAGGCAAACAGAGGTTAAATAACTTGCCCAGGAGAACTCACTTACCATCTCTCTGAGGCTGGATTAAATTTGCTTTTCTGACTCCAAGTCCTGACCTCTTACTCCTTCACTACCTGCTGCCTTTAATGTCTAAGTAATGTACCTATCTTTCTATCACAACAGGTAAACTGAGATGGGATTTTCTCATTGTAAATGGTTTCCATGATCTCTGCCCTCCAGTAAATGAACCAACAGTGAATACAACAGGAGCCATTCTGTAGGACTTCCTTGAATGCCCCCTTTCCTTTAAAAGGACCATATATTTTTTTCTCTCCTGATCCCTTCCTTCTTTCTTATGCCCAGGGCTTCCAGTTCCTAGGGAAAATTTTATCTTCTGTTTTCAGCAAGGGAAAGCACCATGGCTGCTAGAGCAAAAAGGCCCAAGGAACTCCTGTCCAGGTGAGTGAAGTGAAAGCAAGTGTATAAAGGCTGTTATCCCAAAAGACTTTTATCTGTTGTAGTAAAACCCTGTGCCTGAGTATGTTTTGTCCACAGTATTGGATAGTCTTTCTCCATTGACCTTTCTATCTTTCCTTAAAAAATCACTTGTCCATTATTCTTATAATAATAAGTGAAGAGAGTGCTTGACTTAGGGGCTGGAAGACCAATGTTGCATCATGTTTTTCATTTCCTGAGAGATTAAAATCTTGGGCCTGCCTATGTCACAGGTCCATTGTGAGGTTTCATTGTTATTGTATGTGAAAGTATTTCTAAAATCATCCATCTTGCAGATATGACCAAATGGTATATCCAAAGACTGGCTCTACTTGTTTAAGTTTGAAAACTCCTTTTTGCCTGGAGAAATAGAATAAAAATCAGTTTATTTCTGCCCTCAGAGGAAATAATTTACATTTCTCTGTGTGTATGTCCACCTTCCTTCTGTGTTTATATCATTATTTGTTTTCTTCAGAATCAGAGACTAATTTTGAAGTGAAGAAGATGGCTACAAAGCTGAGCCTTCTTGTAGAAGGATCTGGGAATGAAGTTCCCTGTGACTTCATTTTGAGAGAAATCTGTGATTCTAATATCAAGGTAAATAAAAATCCAAAGAGTAACTGTGAATTTGATAAAACTGCAGAAAAATTCAGTCAATATTCAGTCCTAAATCAGTACATGAAATTGACCTCAGGAAATGACTGTTATCAGGATAGTGAATATAGGAAATGCTTTCCTGAAGAAGCAGGACTTATTCAGTCTCATGAGAAACCTCCTGAAATACCTGTGCATCAAGATAACATAGGGCAAATGGCAGTAGAGATGGTTTCTGTGAGTGATAGTGGTGGGAGACCTTTCAGTCAGAACTCTGAGCTTCCTGAACATCAAATAATCCTCTCTGGAGAGAAATCTTATGAATGTAAACAATGTGGAAAAGCTTTTACACAGAGGAATCATCTTGTTGCACATCAAAGAATCCACACTGGAGAGAAACTTTATGAATGTAAACAGTGCGGAAAGGTTTTTACATGGAAGGTCTCTCTTGCTACACATCAGAGACTCCACACTGGAGAGAAACTTTATGAATGTAAACAATGTGGAAAGGTTTTCACACGGAAGTACCCCCTAACTGAACATGAGAGAATCCACACAGGAGAGAAACCTTATAAATGTAATCACTGTGAAAAGGCTTTTACAGGGAGGGATCATCTTGCTGCACATCAGAGAATCCACACAGGAGAGAAGCATTATGTATGTAAACAATGTGGAAAGGCTTTTACATGGAAGCTCTCTCTCATTGCACATCAGAGAATCCACACTGGAGAGAAACCTTATGAATGTAAACAATGTGGAAAGGCTTTTACATGGAAGATCTCTCTTGTTGCACATCATAGAATTCACACTGGAGAGAAACCTTATGAATGTAAACAATGTGGAAAGGTTTTCACATGGAGGTACTCTCTCACTGCACATCAGAGAATCCACACTGGAGAGAAACCTTATGAATGTAAACAGTGTGGAAAGGCTTTTACAGGGAGGGACCATCTTGCTGCACATCAGAGAATCCACACCGGAGAAAAACCTTATGAATGTAAACAATGTGGAAAGGCTTTTACATGGAAGATCTCTCTTGCTACACATCAGAGAATCCACACTGGAGAAAAACCTTATGAATGTAAACAATGTGGAAAGACTTTTATATGGAAGGTCTCTCTCACTGCACATCAGAGAATCCACACTGGAGAGAAACCTTATGAATGCAAATACTGTGGAAAAGTTTTCACACGGAAGTACCCTCTAGCTGAACATGAGAGAAGCCACACAGGAGAGAGACCTTATGAATGTAAACACTGTGGAAAGGCTTTTTTAGGGAAGTACCAACTTGCTGCACATCAGAGAATCCACACTGGAGAGAAACCTTATGAATGTAAACAGTGTGGAAAGGCTTTTACAGAGAGGGGCAGTCTTGGTAAGCATAAGAACATTCATGCTAGAGAGAAACCTTTTAACTGTAAACAATGTGGAAAGGGCTTTACCTGGAAGGTCTCTTTCACTGCACATCAAAGAATCCACACTGGAGAAAAACCTTATGAATGTAAACAATGTGGAAAAGTTTTCACACAGAGGACCACTCTAGCTGCACATCAAAAAATCCACACTGGAGAGAAACCTTATGAATGTGAATACTGTGGAAAGGCTTTTATAGGGAAGGAACAACTTGCTGCACATCAGAGAATCCACACTGGTGAGAAACCTTATGAATGTAAACAATGTGGAAAGGCTTTTACATGGAAACTCTCTCTCACTGCACATCAGAAAGTCCACACAGGAGAGACATCTTGTGAATGTAAACAATGTGGAAGGACTTTCAAAGGGAGGGGCAGTCTTGCTAAGCATCAGAGAATTCACACTCGAGAGAAAATTTATGAATGTAAACAATGTGAAAAGACTTTCATACTGAAGAGCAGACTTGCTGCACATCAGAGAATGCACACTGGAGAGAAACCTTATGAATGCAAACAATGTGGAAAGGCTTTTACAGGGAGGAATTCTCTTTCTATACATCAGAGAATCCACACTGGAGAGAGACCTCGTAAAAAGGCTCTTACTAAATATGAGAGAATCCACACTGAACAGAAACCTTATGAATGTAAACAGTGTGGAAAAGCTTTTCCAGAGAAGAGAGCTCTTGCTAAACATCAGAAAATCCACACTGGAGAGAAACCTTATGAATGTAAACAGTGTGGAAAAGCTTTTACAGAGAAGGGATCTCTTACTGCTCATCAGAGAATCCACACTGGAGAGAAACCTTATGAATGTAAACAGTGTGGAAAAGCTTTTACAGAGAGGGGATCCCTTGCTAAACATCTTAGAATCCACACTGGAGAGAAACCTTATGACTGTAAAGAGTGTGGAAAAGCTTTCAAACAGAGGAGTCATCTTGCTAAGCATCAGAGAATTCACACTGGAGAAAAACCTTATGAATGTACACAATGTGGAAAGGCTTTCACACAGAAGAATTATCTTACTAAGCATCAGGGTAACCACATTGAAAAGAAACTATGAATGTTATCAATTTGGATAGGCTTTTACATAAAGCTCCACAGTTGCTTCATGTCAGAAAATCTTCATTGGAGAGAAACCTCATGAGTGAAGCAGATGTTATAGTTGCCACTTTTAGATTATTTAACAGATCTACACTAGAGAGAAACTTTAGTAATATTATGAATGTGGACAAGGCCTTCAGGCAACAATCATCTCTTATTCCCAAGTGAGAATTGCTTTTGGAATACATTGAAATGGAGAGTCCAGAGCTTGTTCCATATGAGAAAATGTCTTTGGGACAGACCAGTTCCAGATGGATTCCCTGTAGGAAGGCTTTCAGCCAGAGATCATCTCTTCATATCAGAGGATTCATAGTGTAGAAAAACCTAATGAATGTGCTAAAGTTGTATGTGTTTTCCTCAAGAGGAGGGTGATTACTATTATTTAGAGAAATGCACATTAATAAGTCTGTGAGAACACCACACATCTAGATTGGCTATTATGGCAGAAAAGGAAAGTGACAAGTTAGAGAAGATATGGGAAAACTGAGATACTAATAAACTATTAAGTGGAGTTGTGAACTGATTCAACCATTGTGGAGAAAACAATTTTGAACTATGTCTAAAGGGCATTAAAAAAAGGAAAAGGACATATATGTATTTAAAAAAAACATTTAAAGCTGCTTTTTTTGGAGTGACTAAAGAATTGCAAAATAAGAGGAAACTCATCAATTGGGAGATGGCTGAGTAAATTGTCACATATGATTGTAATATAATACTATTGTTTCATAATTAATGAGGAGAAGGAGGAGCTGAGAAAAACCTGGAAAGACTTGAGAACTGATACAGATTGAATTTAACAACACCAGGAGAATCACTGCACATTGTGAAAAAATATTTTATGCAGAACAACTGTATTGAGTTGTTCTCAACAATATAATGATCCAAAACAATCCCAAAGGACTTATAATAAAAAATTTCATCCGTTTCCAGAGAAAGAACTGATGGAGTCTGAATCCAGACCAAAGAAACTTTTTTTTCACTTTTAAAATTTTTGTTTTATTTGTTTGAGTTTAATTCCACAGAAGGAACATATGGAAAAATGTTTTATAGGGTTGCACATGCAAAATTTATATAAGATTTGCTTAAAATCTCTTGGGTTTGGGGAGAGAAAATCCAAGACTCAAAATTTTAAAAAAATGTTGGATATCATCTTTACATATAATTGTTGTCAAAAATAAAATATGAAATGATGGTGGAGAAGAGTTGTATGATCAGTAGTGAACAACATTCTTAAGGGGTGTAGGAGGAATGATTACAGGAAGGACTTCACCTTGAGCTCATATTTGACTATACTAGACCAGTGATGGGCAAACTTTTTAAAGAGGGGGTCAAAGGAAAGGAAATGCTCATCTGTCAGTCTGTTTCTAAGGCAACTCTTTCGAAGTTTCATTGTATTGTATCCTACTCATTGTGTTAGTCTGATTAGGAATATTGTGATAGGGTGGATAGAACATTTCAGGGGGCTGCATCTGGCCCACAGGCTGTAGTTTGCCCATCACTGCACTAGACACATATTGCCCGATATAAGATTCATTGCCTCCAATTCACTAGGAAAGGTGTTTTGCTGTAGCACAGACTTCATGGACTTTCCCATAGAGGAACCCTCATTAAACACCCCAAATTTCATATTGTACAAAAAAAACTACAATGATAGGGACTTTTTCTCTGAAATCCTAATGTTTATCATTCTTCCTCACTATTTGTTGGCATTCACCTATTACAGAGTTTTGGGCCATTCTCTAGTTAATTGGCATTCACTTGTTTCCTGTTTTTTGATGGCACACATAGATCTTACCAAACACAAAATAAAAGTGCAGGGGGAAGATATGGAAGGAACAGGGAACCTGATCCTTGCAGTTTGATCCATTCTGTCCAAGGACTCAGACTCATGATGCAATTGGCTGATTTCTGTGTCTGAGTAGAAATCTAACCCCTCTAATGAAGTAATAAGGGAGGATTTGAGGTTCCCAAGTACATCTTATCTCAAAATATCAACTAATGGGGACTCAAGGAACATCCCAAGGTTGAGCTAGCAGGCTAAAGAGAAATAGAACACAACTTCCTTCATAAGCAAGAGACAAGTCACCATCTTTTCTGGGGACAATGGTGAAGGAAACACATTTTTTGTTTATGGGAATCCCATGCCCCCATCGAGACACTATATTATCCTCAAAGAAATAGCCTCATACTCTTTATTGGTTAAAATCTGAATGCTACACAAAACATTTCTATATGATGAACAAAGTTCTAAATACTCCTCCCTCTGATATTTTCTTTCCCACTAATTAGAGAATTATTATAGTGGAGAAGGAGATAAGAATTATAAGAGAGAAAATTACGAGGCTGGCCATAAATTAATAAATTTATTAAATACCTCCTCAGAGAAACTGAAATGGCCTGGGTTGCCAACCAGTTCCTTTGAAAATCAACTTTATAAAAAAGTAGCAACAGAAGTAGAAGACGAGGTCAGTTGAGAAGTGATCTTTACCCTGCAATGAGAGGCAATGTGGGGTCTGTGTTTGTAGAATGTGTGTGATTGTCCAACATGGTTTCAAATGGCTTGTAGTGAGCATGCCTGGTGTTGTTGAAAAAGCCAGCCATTTCTTCAGTGGAAAAATGCAAATATTTGTAACATCTTGACATGGTGATTATAGTAGTGATGAGAAGAGATTATCTAGTAACCTTGGAATATAGCAACTACTCTGGTGCAGGGTACATCAGGTAAATGAGGGTTTGGACATCCCTGGGACTGTCCAGGGGAATAGATTTACACTGGTGTGTCTGAATGATAGGGTGTTGTGGAAACAACTAGAGGAGAGATGGAGAAAGCAAAGTGTACATTGTACTTGGTTAGAAGGGGTAGGTTTTTGATGTAGTCCTGGAAGGAACAACAAGGTCATTTTATGTCGAGTCATGGTAGTTTGGAATCACTGCACAGAGAAACCTATTAGGCCTCTAATATGTATATGTTTGTTGTCTCAGGGAGGAAAATATATTGTTACCAAACTGGGCAGTTCTTTACTACATTAGGTGCCATTAAAGAATTTCAAGCCAAGAATCTTAGACGTCATCATGAACTTTCAAACATTTCATGAATGACTAAAGGGGCATGGGGCAAGAGGACTGATGCAAAGTTGTGCCGTTTACTAATTGAGAGAAGAATGATGGATTGAATATTGTGTAGTATAAATCATTCCTAATAATGAAATAATTTGAATATTAAGTGTATGTGCAGCAACTGCCATAATATCTTTGTTTTTGTTTTTGTTTTTTTTTTAAACCCTTGTACTTCGGTGTATTGTCTCATAGGTGGAAGAGTGGTAAGGGTGGGCAATGGGGGTCAAGTGACTTGCCCAGGGTCACACAGCTGGGAAGTGGCTGAGGCTGGGTTTGAACCTAGGGCCTCCTGTCTCTAGGCCTGACTCTCACTCCACTGAGCTACCCAGCTGCCCCTGCCATAATATCTTTGGATCTCAAAAGAAAAGAAGAAAATTTGCATTATAATTTCCAAAATTACTGCAAGACAGTTAAAACAAGTAGCCCATTTCTGAGCTTAGAATATGAAATTTCCAAAGAATGGCCATGTAATAGTATATCCAAAATAATCAGCACAAAATGTCAAAAAAGTTACCTCGGCCTGAAAAGAAATTATAATCAAAGCGAGGCATTGAAAGGAAAGATAGAAAGATCAATGAAAAAAGACTGTCTAGTACTGTGGACAGAGCATGCTCAGTCACACTTTGAGTTATAGTCTAGCTGCAGGGAGGTTGATCAGGTCATTCCTCCAATCTGAGCTCATGACCTGAATTGTGAAGGGAGATGAGAATGTTCATCCTGCCTGTGTCACAGGTGTTTTGTGAAATCCAGGGTTATTGTATGTGAAGATATTTCTAAACTAAATGAGCTTGTAGATGTGACTAAATCCTGTTTCCAAAAACCAATTCTTCCAGCTTGAGGTTGAAAACTCTTTTTGACTGGGGAAATACGATAAAAATCAAATTACTTTGCCATCACAGGAAAGAATTTATATTTCCATTGTATGTGTGTGTACATGTATATATCTTTATTTGTTTTCTTCAGATTCAGAGACTAGGTTTGAAATAAATGAGGTGACAAGAGCTGAGGATTTTGTGGAAGAATCTGGTCATCACAGATTCATAAGTGATGTTTTCTGTGACTTCAGTTTGGGAGAAATCTGTGATTAATATCCGCATAGGAAAAATTCAAAGAGTGACTGTGAATGTGATGAAACTGAAAAGAGATTCAGACAATACTCAGTTCCAAATCAGTGAAAAAAAGTGACTTCAGGGAGTGACTATTCTCAGGATCATGAATGTAACAAGTGCTTTCCTGGACAGGTGGAGTTTCTTCAGTCCCATGGGAAACATCCTAAAATGACCATATATGAGAGAAATATAAGGGAAATAGTGTCTACATGGAATACAAACCTCATTAGACATCAAAAAGTTAACCTAGAAATATGTTTTATGTGAGTGATAGAGGTTGGAATGCCTTCAGTCAGAACTCTGAACTGTACATCCCATAATCCACGCTGAAGAAAATCTTTATGGATGTAAAGAAAGTGGAAAAACTTTTACACAGAGGGGCAATCTTGCAACACATTGGAGAATCCTCAGTGGAGAGAAATGCTATGAATGTAAAAAAGTCTGGATAGGCTTTCCCATGGAACTCTAGGCTTAATAGACATAAGAGAATCCACACTGGAGAGCATGATAAGGGAGAGAGGGAAAGAGAGGTCAAGGAATGGGAATCAGGAGCTCTCAGAGATGACTGACTGAGTGGACATGGCCCAGATGGAATTCTAGTTCAGGGGACTAATTTGGAGACCAGAGGGGAAGAAGGGTTATTCCAGGGGCCAAGGCATTCCTCCCACTAGAAGGCAGGGTTTGGGGAGGAGAGGTAGACAGGATCCGACTGAGGTTCTTCCCGGGGTGTGATTGCTTCTTCCCTTGGGGTTGAATTCTCTGCCTTCTGGAAGTGAACTCTACATGTGTAGGTGTCAGTGGGTGTGAGTGTGAAATATTAGCCTTCATGATTATTTTAATAACATAATCATTAATCTTGAGTTAATAGTCAAGTAGTATAGTTTGCTTTATAAGAGTTATAAACATTAGCTAATAAAAATACAGCTTAGGGTGGTATCAAATCTTGTTTATAGGCATTTTGACCTTAAGTCTATAACTCAAGAGTTTCTACTAAGCCAACCACACCCTGCTCCTGATTGCAAGTGTTGACCAAAACAAGATAGAAGGCTGCTCTTGGGTGCAAACATTGGCCAAGGGAAGTGTCAGGGATGCTCTTGGGTACAAACATCAACCATCTAACTGCTGACTCCTATTGTTGAATCATAATTCTCAGCAGAAAACAATTAGACCCTGACCCACATTGCAGAGGTCTTAGAAATGCCAGCCATAACAATAAACATAAAGTTACCACACATAGTGATTATTTTTGTATTTTCCAGCTTAATCATCACTTGCATAATTAATTAAGAACTGCCAATGTGAAAGATTTTGCATCTATTCAATTTTAAATTTGTTTGTATTTTCTGTCACTGTGTAATCAGATTTCTTTGCAAAAAAAAGCCTATCTCCTAAGGATCAGGGTCTTTAGTCTTGGCATTGGCCAGAGTCTGGCTTTATTTTGAGACTGACCCACTTGCAAAAGACCTATTAATAGCTTGGAGACTATATTGGTGTAATAATTTTCCACCACATTTGGCAACTTTGCCAGGGCCTAAAGGAAATTCTGTCCCTCGGGGGTCCTTCCTCCAAAAAGGGTTTTCTTTAAGGTGGCCCACATAGGGGACATTTTGTTCCTGCCCGCTTCTTGTAGGAGAGATCAACAAACAAAGATTCCTTGCAGGTTTCAAATCAAATCCAAACTGGTAAGTAACTTTCAGTGGTTTTCAACAATTGCGGGTTGAAAACCTACTCAAACCTTTCTTTTTTTCCTTGATTCTAAACAGATTAGTTGTTAATTTCAAATGTGTCATAGTTCCTAAGTCTTTATTCAGAGCTTATTCCAGTAAGTTTTACTTCTGCTTTTTCTCGCTGTTTGGGGGTTTTTTCCCCTGAATTGTTTCGTGTTTTTTAAGTAGAAACTAGATTTTTTTTTTAGAATAAGAAAGTCTTTGGGTTGGTTAGTAGTCCTAGCCAAAAGAAGCATTGTTCCAGCCTGCATAATTTGTCTAATTTGGTTCCCCAAAACAAAAGAGTAGTTTTAGTCAAATCCAGACAGGCTCTCCTTTCTCCTGGTTTTCCTGCTCAATATGGGCTCTAGGAATAGCAAAAGAAATTCCTAGGGACTCTACACTGGGGAAATCCTTAATTGAATGGGACAAAGACAACTTACCAATAAGTAAAGGAATGGAGAGAAAAAAAGTTATAGAATATTGTTTTAACTGGTATAAGACTCTCAGGAACTTTTTGGCCTAAATTTGGAACTTTTGATCTTTATGCTATAAATAAATTAGAAGCCTTTTTAGAAAAACAAGAGAGATGGGAACAGCTGGCTAGCCAATAGAGGAGTTAATTCAGGCCCAAACAAACTTTACCTTGTCTTGCCTGTTCCCCTTCCATCCTCCCCCTTCCCAACTTCCCATTTTGAGCCAGAGGGAGAGAAATGCAAAGAGAAAAAAAAGGAATAAAAACTAGAGCTTGACAGGAAGAGAAGAGGAACAAAAAACAGTCCCAGCCTCTGCTTTCCCTTTAATAGATAAAATTCAGCTCACTGCACAGGGAAATGTAATTTTTATTAAAGAACATCATCCTTTCAGACCTTCTGATCTAGCAATGTGGAAACAAAATATCCCCCAATTCAATGAGAACCCCTTAGCAGTGATAGATCTGTTTAAATCCATATATAGTGAGTACTGTTTTTCATTGAATAATGTGAAACATCTTCTTGAAACATTATTATCAGATGGGGAAAGAGTGGGAATTATAAAACTACCAATCAGGTGGTAGTTGGTCCAGGGGGAGGTGGGACATGGTCTGTTCAAGACCCAGAATGAAATCCTAATATTTGTGGGGATTTAAATCAGTTAAGAGACACTAGAAATAATTTGATCAGATGAATAGAGCTTTTCTCACAACACCCAGAAAATTACAGCAAATTTCAGGAAACTACCCAGGAGAAAGATGCGTCTCCTATGAGATTTTATGATCACCTCTACAAAAGTGCCAAAAGATTTGCTAGACTAGATTCCATTAACCCAAGAGATGCCAGAATAATTAATACAGCTTTTGTAAACTAATGACTCCCTAATATCAAGAAATATTTCTCAAAATTTAGCCCAGGATGGCATGAGAAGCCTATAGGTGAATTGAAGGCAATTGCTTTGTATGTACATGAAGGGGAAGATAAGGAAGGGATACTAAAGTTTGGTCAAAAGAACAAATCAGTTCTAGCTCTTGTTCAACAAACATCTCAAGACCAACCACTCAGGAAGACAGGGCACTGCTCTTTCTGTGGAAAAAGGGGACATTTGACCAAGGATTATAGGAAGAAACAGAAAGATGTGGCAGGAAGGAAATTTGAGAATAGACAAGAAGCCTGACAAACAAATACTTCAGCCAGAGTTGAAAATTGGGTTGCTCAAAATAGGAAAATTGCTGTTTCACAATGATAGTTTGAAGGAGAGGGGCAGGTCAGGGACTTTAGGGCCTGTAGCATCTGGTAAAAATAAAATCATAGTCCCCATATTGCCAGTCCATGCTTCTCCCATGCCCAATGTGAAGATTTATATGTGGAGGGTGTTCAATATTCTTGCTTAATTAATACTGGAACTTCTTTGTCTGTTCTAAGATCTGTAATTAGGGATAAAGAAACTATTGTTAAACAAATGTCAGTAATTGATGTAGAGGGAAATAGTGAACTTCTTTCTCTCAAGTCACCACTAGAGATTACTGTTGGTCCAATTACCATCATGCATTCTTTTTTGTGGATACCTCAATCACCTGGTGATCTTTTGGGAAGAGATCTATTATATAAATTAAGAATTGTTATTCACTGTATGCCAGTCAATACTCTTACAATTCACTTGCCTGATGAAAAATTGTTAATACCATCATTTATTAATGTATTAAGTTAATATTGTAATGAGGAACCACTTGCTTATCCCTCTGACCATGATGAAAACTTGTTAATCACTGATTTCTTACCTAGGAAGTCTGAGCGAGCTCCCCCACTGATGTAGGACAACTTAAGTCAGTTGTCCCAGTTTCTGTTGCAACAAAAGGAGGGAAACCCCCATCACTACCTCAGAATCCTCTTTCTAAGGAGGCAATTATCAGTATTACACCCATAATTGAGTCTTATTAAACAAGGAATTGTGCCTTGTAGATCAGAGGCAAATACCCCTATTCTTCTAATAAAGAAGCTGAAGCCTGGTCTAGGCAGTAATTCCATCTATCATTTTGTCCAGGATCTTAGAGCAATTAACTCTTATATGGTTGCTCTCCATCCTGTTGTACCTAACCCTTCAACTTTTGTGACTGCAATTCCCTATAATGCTACTTGTTTTTCTGTTTTTGATTTATGTGCTGCCTTTTACTCTATACCTATCAGCTCAAAATCCTAATATCTATTTGCATTTACCTTGCTGAGTCTTCAATATACTTTCACAAGACTTCCACAAGGGTATATAAACAGTCCCACCATCTTCTCCCAGATGTTGAAGATAGATATATCTGCCATCACTTTTAAAGGCTCTACTTTGATCCAGTATGTAGATGACTTGCTCCTGGCCTCTTCTAACCAAGAAATCTCCTATCAAGATAGCTACCATTTAGTTTGGGAACTTGCTAAGCAGGTACACAAGATATCTAAAGCAAAGGTACGGTGGTATAAAACGCAGATAGAATACATAAGTTTCATTTTGTCACCAGGAAAAAGAACTATTTCCCCTAAGAGGATACAAGCGTTGCAGAACCTATTTGTACCTGAGAATAAGAAAAAGGTATGTGCTATATTGGGAGTTGCTGGTTATTGCTGATCCTGGATTCCATATTTTGGGGAAATTGTGAAGCCCCTTACCTTTAGAAATGAAATAAAAATGGTTGCTTTAAGGGAACTTGTGAAAGCATTCATGACTGCTCCCACCCTGAGATTGCCTGACTATTCTAAGCCTTTCACTCTCTATGTACATGAGAGTAAGGGAGTAGCCTCTGGGATGCTAACTCAAGTTTTTGCATTTTCACAATGCCCAGGGGCTTACTTTTCTACCCAATTGGATTCAGTCAGTTCTTCCATTGTACCTTGCTTGAGGACAGTAGCAGCTGCAGCTTTGCTAGTTAAGAAGTAAGCTGATCTAGTACTAGTAACCTCCCCCTCACCCCCAAACTGTGCAGTGCTCCCATGAAGTTGAGGCCTTGCTGTTATGCCACCAAACTCAGGCATTTTCAGGCCAAAGACTTGCTCAGTATGAAGTGACTTTATTAGGAAGTGAGAACATCAATATCAAAAGATGTAATACTTTAAATCCTTCCACTCTGCTACCTGATCTTCTTTTATCAGGGGAACCCCTACATGACTGTGAAACTGTACTTGAAATGTCAGAAAAGCCACACTAAGACCTTTTAGAGGTCCCCCTGAAAAATCCTGAACTAACCCTATATACTGATGGCTCATCCTAGCCGTGGCTATTGATTATGATATATTGTGGTCAGCCTCCCTTCCATCTAACCTCAACACTCAGGCAGCAGAATTTCTGGCTTTAGCTCAAGCCTATTTTTTATCCAGAGGGAAAACTGCTAATATCTATTCAGATTCCCGATATGTTGTGGGGATATGTCATGCCACAGGAATGCTGTGGTTATAGTGTTGGTTCCTAACATCATCAAGAAAGCAGGTAGCACACTCTAATTTGATTAAAGACTTGCTTGAAGTCATTTAGCTACCCAAGGCTTTAGCAATAATATATTGCTCAGCCCACAAAAAGAGAACTGGCCCTGTGTTCAAAGGGAATGAATGAGCTGATTTAGCTGCAAAGACCACAGCTAAAGAAGACCCTGTTTATACAATGCCACTATATACTGCAGAAGAAAACAAGATAAATAAAAACCCTACCACAGAGACTACCAATGGTCAAACATCACTTATGAAGACAAGAAAATTGAAACCTGGACTCAGAGGTATAATTCAAAGCAGATATTTGGGATCTAGGTAAGTGATGAAGGCAAGCCTTTTCTTCCTAAAAAATGTTATCAACAAGTCTGCCTAGCAGTTCATGCTGGAGGTCATTATGGGGCACAGGAAATTGCAGACACAATAAGAAGGGCTTGGATGTCTCCAGGAATCACTTCAGTGGATTCTCGTATAACATTAGGGTGTCTAGAATGTATCACTTTTAATTAACATGCTTTTAAAAAGATTGTCTAAGCAAAGTGATAAATGTTGGAGAGGATGTAGCAAAAATGGAATACTAATACACTGCTGGTAGAGTTGTGAATTTATCCAACCATTCTGGAAAGCAATTTGGAATTATGTGCAAAGGGCTTTAAAAGAATACCTGCCCTTTGATCCAGCCATACTACTTTGTTTGTACCCCAAAGAGAAAATAAGGAAAAATATTTGTACAAAATTATTCATAGCAGCGCTCTTTGTGGTAGCAAAAAAATGGAAAATAAGGGGGTGTCCATTGATTGGGGAATGACTGACCAAATTTTGGTATCTGATGGTGATGGAATATTATTGTGCTGAAAGGAATGATGAACTAGAGGATTTCTATGTAAACTGGAAAGACCTCCAGGAATGGATGCAGAGAGAAAGGAGCAGAGAGAATATTGTACACAGAAACTGATACATTGTGGCATAATCAAATAGAACAGACTTTTCTACTAGCAGCATGCAATGATCCAGGACAATTCTGAGAGACTTATGAGAAAGAACACTATCGACATCCAGAGAAAGAACTGTGGGAGTAGAAATGCATCCATCATGTGGTTCGATGGAGATATGACTGGAGTTTTGGCATTAAAAGATCATTCTATTGTAAATATGAATATTATGTAAATAGATTTTAAACAATGCATGTATGTATGTATGCATGTATAACCCAGTGAAATTTCTTCTCAGCTCTAGGAGGGGGGAGGGAAGAGGGGTGGAAAAATCATGAATTATGTAACCATGGAAAAATACTCTAAATAAAATTTTAAAATCATAAAAATAAACAAATAAAAAGGTTGCCTGTGATGGTCATCCACTAGCTTATCAATCATTTGAGTTTTTACAAATCAATTTTATAAATCTGTCCAAAATTGGAAACTTAAAACATTAGTTATTGTTGATCAATTAACATGGTGGGTTGAAGCTTTCCCTGCTTCAAAATCTGTTGTACATTGTAATGATGTAATGTAATGTAATGTAAATGATATATCTTTATAACAAAGATTTTTATTTAGAAATTGTTTCCAGATATGCCCCCCCAGCTAAAATTGATTCTTATAGGGGCTCTCATTTCACTGATACAGTTCTTTCTAGAATTTACACTAATTTAGGAATCATGCCAAGATTCCATGTTTGTTATCGATAACCCATAGTCTTCATGTCAGGTGGAATGTTTGAACAAATAGATTAAGCTCTTAACTGGGAAATTATTTCAAGAAACACACTTAAAATGGCTTGATGTACTACCAGTAGCTCTTTTTTATTTAAGGAGCCATTCTCAAAGAGATTGTCATGTTTCCTCTTATGAAATGCTCTGGCCTTCCTCCTTTGAAAGCTAAACCTTTTGTGACAGTATATACTTCTATGTTGGGGGGAGATGTTGTTATTGCTAAATATATCCAAGAATTGCAACATAGACTAAAGGAATTACATGATATTAGAGAAATAGTTCAGTCTGACCCTATAGATTTTTCTCTGCACAGCTTTCTGCCTAGTGATTATGTCTATGTTAAAAAAAATTTTCAGCATTCTGGAGTGATTCAACCTGTTTGGAAGGGACCTTTTTAGTTTCTTCTGACCACTCCTATGGCAGTCAAGGTTTTAAACAAAAGAATTACTGGATTCACTGCTCTCATATAAAACCAGCACCTTTCACTGGTTGAATATGACTGCCAATGGTTCTTTCCTCTCTGTCCTTTCTGAACTGGATTCTGAACTCTCTGATCTGGACTCAAGGCACCCTGAACAGTTTTTTAAATATTTTTTGGCAATTTTGATGCAAGTATGCCTCACTCAGCTATTATTCTTAGGCCTCTTATTCATATGGTTCATATTTATCCATCAAGGAAGAGCACAGTATTTCCATCTTAGGTGCTTACTGCCTCTCTCTGTTTAGGAGATATGACTATTCCTCCTTCATGCTCTGAATGAAATATAACTTCTATAGTAGTCACTGATTGTGACATTTCTTTTTGTTCATTCTTTTCCCCTTGCATCACTACTACTATCAAAGATTTTTCTAGAGCAGGGATAGGAAAACTACAGCCTACGGGTCAGATGCGGCCCCCTGAAATATTCTATCTGGCCTCAGGACATTATTCCTAATCTGACAAATACGAGTAGGATACAAAACAATGAAACTTCAAAAGAATTGCCTGAGAAACAGACTGACAGATGAGCATTTCCTTTCCTTTGGCCCCCCTCTTTAAAAAGTTTGCCCATCACTATTCTAGAGTACCTGAGAGCTTTTCCTGTTATCCTTCCCCCTCTTTATACCATTTGGACTATTCAGATCACCTTATTACACTAAGGTGCCAATCTGTAGCTGTTGACCTGTTTTCAGTTTATAATACATCCACAATTCAAGCTGCATCTTCAAACATAATACACTTATTTAAATTTTCTTTTATTACATGCAATCAAACTAAGTATGAAGACTACCAATTTAGTCCTTCTTTTTGTCTCTCAGCATCCTCTAATTGATATTCTTTGATGCAACCTTGGTGGCATTGGTCTTTATTTTATTGAAATGAAGTCACAGGCACTTCATATCACTGATGGGTTTTTGTCTCTACATCTATTGGCCCCACAACCAGCCCTAAAACTATATACATACTCCAGGAGTGACTTGTACTTTCTGGGTCAAGTTTTATTCTACTTTTTCTCTGAAAGGTACAAATTTGATATTAACCCTACATAACAGGAAATTAGAAGACCTAGAGTTTTGTTATGATCCTATACCCCTAAGTCTCTCCATCACCACTGTGGTAAGTTTACCTTTTATAGAGGTGACCCCAACTGGTGATCCTCTTCTTCAGGTACATGGTAAAATGTCCCTGAGAGGAGGGATAATAAATGAAAGTAACTTAAACAATAGTTTGGACAGAAATAAAAGCAGTTTGAACAGTAGTTTAAATAGAAGGTTTTCAGAACTATGTAGACAAAAAAAACTTTTAAAAGGAAGATTTGTATTAAACCTATTCCCATTCAGCCTCAGAAACAAAGTAAATCATTATTTAATTCCATTTAGATTTTCTTGATCATCATTATGTGTATAGTTGTACTTCCCTGCTATTTAGGAGTTTTCTATTGCTACAGTTGTTATAAGGATTGGGACAGGATGAAACTATTATTCCAAATCCCTGTGACAATTTGACTATTCAAAATGTAGTACCTACAGATACAGTAGAACTCATTACTTATTCCAGAAGAGATTCTTACTGTGAACTACATATTGTAAACAGAGAACAAGAAACCCAGGAGTTTAAATGTATGGATTCTGAAACTCAGACTAGTGACTTTGAGGATGCTCTAATTAGTAATTATGATGATGAATATCATAAGGCCAGCAACAGGGAAGGCAAGTCTCGATGCTCTTTTAAGAATTCTGCAACCTGGATCCTAACTTCCATTCTAGGCCTGTTGCTCTTTTTACCATTCGCTGTGGGCCAGCATTATCCTGAATATACAAACTTACAAATTGATGATAACTGTTCTCCTAGATGTTTTCATGGATCGTGTTATGATGGATTATATTGCAAACATCCATTTCAAAATAAGTTACATAGGCTCTGTAAGCATTACTGCAAGTGAGAAAGAAAAGGTTGTTCATATTTGGAATCCCAAGAAGCTGAAGGCAGTTGGGGGGCAGTTAGAACTGGACTATATAAGGAAGTGATCCCCAGGCAGTGGAAGCTCATTCTGGGTTTGGGTCTTGGATGGTGGGTGGTCTGATCAAGACATTCCATTGACCCTTAGTTGATTCATACCAGAAGCTCCATAAGCCTATCCCTACTATTCAGATACCTACTGTTTCAGTCAGTTCCCCACTTTGGCCTGCTTCCTGCTGCAGTTATAAAATCTAACTAGCAGTAATATCATCTCTGAAGATCTTCAAGCAACATCTGACAACATCCTACTAAATCTTGCTCATTTATTTATTTAGTTTGATACTTGAGCCATAGGTTAGGAAGAGGGAAGAAACACTGTGAAGAGGCCTAACCCTGTTTAGGGTGAGGCCATTCTCTGGCCCATCTCAATTAGATTACAGAGATCTCCTCTTCCCTTTTACATCGCCTTTCAATCTTTTTCCCCAATAAATTTCCCTTAATAATTAAAGAAGTTTTAATAGCTTATTGATTCTATAATTGGATAGACAATTACATCATCTCTCACCCTGAAAGAACACTCCTTCACTCCAAAGTCTGGCAGTTGGAAGAGATTTTCATGAGTGGGGATCCTGTTGATTTTCACATATAGCCTTGTTTGTGGATCACACCTATCAGCCAGAAACATTCCTTTTTAGTGAAGAACACCTCCTCTCAACCAATCCATCAAACTGAGAGAGAATTGGGTCAGATCTCTTTAGTGAAGCCATCATTTTTGTGTTCCCTCTGTAAAGACCTGCTTGGCCAATCTCCTTTGGGGGACTTAACAGCTACTGGCCTAAGAAGTACCCATCCCCCAACAGGAGGCTTGAGTGGCTGCAATTCCAACTTCAGCCTGTATCATCCTTACAGAACCCCCTAACTTTCATTTGGCTCCCCCAAACAATACTGTTAATATGATTTATGTATGGTGGTTGAACTCTACCCAGGTGGCCAGTTTATATTACTACAAATGGTCATTATATTGGCCTTCACTTTTGCAAGAAGATACATAGAAATAAATGTATACTTACTAGTCATTTTATGAGGTTGCATAGTAACATAGGCCATAAAGTTTCAAGCAAATCATATGGGACCTCAAGGTTGTTTGATCTGTCAACAAATACATCAATAAAGTTTACCAAACTGGGTAGTGGTCCCTGTAAGTGCACAGGAATCTATACCCTCAATAATAGGATTGAACCTCACATATTTTGATCCTTTTGCTCCATTTGCTCATGCAACATGTAAACTTAATAATAGTCATAATTTTACAGACTGGGGTACACAAATATCCATGGATATTTCTTCATTACATTGGTTCAGAATTTGTATTAATACCCAAGGGTTTTCCAAACAAACTCATGTTAATTATGAATCTAAGATTCCTCCTTTAAATGTTTTACCTCCATTGCCACACTTCAGTGTGTGGGTAACTCAACATAGGGCTTCTCACACTGTCATTAATCTGGGATCTGATATTCACTGTAATCACTTCTGAAATCCTTCCTGAGAGTAACTTGACTTCTTTTATTTGTGCTATTACTAGGACCACAAAAAGAGGAAATGCTTCTTTTATTTCTTTCAACACTGTCACTTATAAAGGCACACACAGCACAAACTGTAAGACAGATTATATTCCATCATTATCCTGGAGTTTAAAAACCCCTGGGCAATTTTTTATCCATACAAGGCAAACAGTGTCCTCTCTCCCTTCAGAATGGTATGGCACTTGCGGAACATCTTATCTTATTCCAATGGTGACTATTAAAAAACCACACAATGGATTTGATAAGCATTGATAAGGATTTGATATAACTATACAAGAAGTCTAGGTACATGATGGCATAGAGAGAAGAGATCTATTTGAGGAAGTTCTAATCCCATAGTAGCACATGAAAACAGCCCTTGATATAAATTTTTATGGGCCTTAGTTCCTAATCTTGGAATTACAGCAGTAGTAGACTCTGAAAAATTTATCCTCTGCACTTGAAGGATTGGCTCAAAATACAGCAGCGTCTATTTTGCATACATCAAGGGTTCTTTCCAAACTCTAGAAAGAACTTGATTTATTGGCTCATATAGTTATGGAAAATTGCCTTGTTATAGTGGAAAATCCTCAGATCTCTCCCGTTAGGGACCCCCTTAAGCTGTAAGGACTGGCTTTGCAAGGCTGACACACTCAGAAGCTTGCTAAGGAGAGCTCCTCCTTCGCCTGCACCTACTGGAACTTCTAAACAAAGCAAATACGTTTCACTTCATAGGGCACTGTTACTTCCCATGCTGTGACCTATATTAATAGTTCAGAAGACATCATTAATGATATTGGAGCCTTATAAAAATTAATAAACAATACCTTACAGATAACATAACATACACATGTACAAGAAAGATCTACTTCCTGGTGGGACCCAACCACATGGTTTTTATGGATAGCCTCATGTTTCAGTGGAGGAGGCTTATTCTAATTTATCCTTAAATGGGTCCTTATCAGAGACTTCAGGGGGTGGAACCAAAATGTGGGGTAATTCAGAGCAGCTCTGTACCATCATAAGAATGCTTTCTGACCAAGATTAAAATATCGCCACAAAATGAATACAGGAGTAAAAGAACCATCAATGAGCCAGAGTCAAACAACATTCAAGAAAAGAAAAAACCCAAAAGATAGGCAAAAAACATCTGGGGCAGTGGGGTTAGAGGAAAACAGAGTGAGCAAGAAGTTGTAACAAGGAGGGAAGAGCAAGTCACATCTCCCAACCCCACATCTGCCATTCAAGTTTTGGCACTGTGAAAATAGAATTAACTCTCCCTTTGTCTATTTTTAGTTAATCAAATCAAGAAATTAAAGTATCCCTCTTTAGAACTAAACTTTCATGGGGAAGCCCTTGCCTGGGGCTGAACCATACTTCACCAGAGCAGCACTTAGGACTAGTAGGCTAAACCAGGCTTTGTCTCCTTCCTACAATTCCCACTTTCACTATCTCTACTGTGAAGATTAAAATTAATATGTAAAATACTAAATATATTTATAAATATTTTATTAGTAATGAACTAACAAAAGAGACTAACTAAAATGTACTAACCAGTTCACTCCCAGGGACCAAAGAGAACGAGGGAGGAGTTACAGCAAAACTTAAAACAATAATGTGACCACACAAACATGAAAGTGCAGGAGAGATTAAAGGGAATTTGGGGAAAACTTAGGGACTTATGGGGGATGAAGTCCAAGGTTTAAAATTTCCATTTACACATACCCCACCAGTGATCCTTTGGTAGAACAGTCTCCCCAATGAATCATAAAAACATAATCAACATATAAATTGCAATAATTTGTGGATAAACAGGAGAAAAGAACAAAATCAATGATTGCTACATTAACAAAAAGCCAATTTGGGGGCAGCCCCCTTTGGCATGAAAGTATACATTCAAAACAAATGCTTTCAATCCCCCCCACAAAGTTCAAATTCATATCTCAAAGTTCAATTCTGGATCTTCTTGATGCAGTGTGTGGTCTCTGCAGGCATCTTCATGGCCCCTTCTCCAAACAGGTTCATTCTCTGGATTCTGGGAGGTAGCAAATTTCTTATCTTAAAAATTTCTAAATTCAAATAAAAGTTCACAACAATAACAAAATACCCCCTGAGGTGGATAATAACACAGGGATCACTCAGGGATACATGGCTGAGTTATAAAGTATACGAATCAATTGCAAAATAAATCAAAAACATAAAAAAACACATAAAAGAGAAAAAATAACTTGTGGATAAAATATAAAATGTCAAAGTCTTATGTCTAAAAAATCTAAGTAAAGGAAAAATAAAACCATAACAGGTCCTTGAATCAGGACTTAATTAAGGTGATTTAAGTAATTATACATTTACTACATCAGTAGCTAGGACTACAGGAAATTTGCCACACTTATAAAAGACAGAAAAGGGACTAGATTAGAGGAGCCAGAATGGTAGCCAAGATGAGATGCTTGGATAGAATGTGGTTCAGAGGAAGTCCTGCATCTTAACATATGTTAAGTGCCACAACCGCAAACCCCAAACAAGCTTAAGTCTTCTTGTCTTGGCTCAAAATTACATCAATCCCACTGGGATTGGTTGGTCTCTTTGACCTTGTGCTCAATTTGCACTACTCAGATTGGCTTTGTGCTTCTTTAGCACTGTGCAGTGGCTCTTTTTAAATACTCTTCTGGAATCAGACAGAATCATTAAGCAAAATCCCATAATTATTTAAATGATCAATGGCACTATTCTATAGTTTAAAGCCTTTTTGGTATGCATAAACATTAGAACAAATATATTTTAAACTTATATTACTGCAAATTTTGAAAAAAAGATTAATATTGATAATGTGTTGAAGTACAAAAAATGAGAGAAGAAAGAAAACTCAAAACTATATTGCACATACAAGGGGGAAAAATAAAAGAATAATTAAAAAATCAAAAATATATAGCTTATAATCAGTGAAAGGTTTCTCACCCAAAAAATGAGATCCAATTTCCTTTTTAAACTTGACCATGAACTACTGTGAATGCAAATTATTTTTACAGAATAACAAACTTATAATAATAATAATATAGTTGATAATATACATTCAAATAAAGTGCCAAATTCCTAAAATTCACAATAGCCCAGTTATTGACAACAGCAAACAAACCCATTGTTATATAGGATTCACATGAGTTTATAGATAGCCACTTGTGTGATGTTTAAAAAATCTATACTTGTCACAAATTCTACAGCTATAGCAAATCTTTCAACCTTGGCAATTGCTGATGAAAACCTATTTGGGTCTAAAACATCGTCAAGAATTTTATATCCTTCTGGTGGTAAAGTAAATTAAACTAAAAAGTTAAAATATCATACATGCAGGAGCTCTTTTTGGTTCCTGCTTTATATATATATATATATGAATACCTATCATCCACTCAGAAGGTATCTAAAATCATTTTTAAAGACCCTTTATAAAATTATAATTTCAATTCTTAAGTCACTATATTCTCCAAAGTTGTATAAGCAACATGTGACCACGATAGTTAAGATGATTAATCCAGGGGCAGCTGGGTAGCTCAGTGGATTGAGTCAGACCTAGAGACGGGAGGTCCTAGGTTCAAATCCGGCCTCAAACAATTCCCAGCTGTGTGACCCAGGGCAAGTCACTTGACCCCCATTGCCCACCCTTACCACTCTTCCACCTAGGAGCCAATACACGGAAGTTAAGGGTTTAAAAAAAAAGATGACAAATCCAGGATACATAAGACTTATGACCTTTTTACAACTTGAAAAAAAAACTTTGTGTAAGATGTTCATGAGCTTTTTACAATGATATGTTGTTCAGTAAAATCATGGGGAAACAGTACAGATAAAGAATCATATAACAGAATAGATAGTAATTAGATTAATACAGATAAGCTTAAAAAATTAAACCTTAAAGAAATCAGCAAATAAAATAAGCAAATGACCAGTTACAAGCAAGTAGTCAAAAATCCTTTTTACCAATCCCAATAGACTTGTTTACTAACTTGAGAGGAAAAGCTGAAAATAATTAGCAAGCAATAAACTTTCAGA
The DNA here is from genome assembly GCF_016433145.1 of Gracilinanus agilis. NCBI lineage: Eukaryota > Metazoa > Chordata > Mammalia > Didelphimorphia > Didelphidae > Gracilinanus > Gracilinanus agilis. The sequence goes on along the minus strand of NC_058132.1, from coordinate 15,093,475 downwards.
TCTCTTCTTAAGTTTATTTCCCCTCCTCCATATAAATCAACCATTGAGATTTCGTTTGTCAGAGCTCTGAATTTCATCATAGTGAGGGCAAATTCTGCACAGAGAGTGTGCACAACCCTCATAATAGGTACGGGTAAACCAAAAAGCCAAAGGGGTGTGAGGAGATGACTTTCCCCCCTGAATCTTAAGATTAGTCAAGCTCTCAACTGCAAGGTATTCAATCAGCACAAACCCAACCCCCTGGAAAAGAAGCAGATCCAAACTGCACTTTGTAACTTTACCAACTCAAACTATTATTTCAGAGTTTCAAGCATGCTTTGAAACAGCATTATTCAAAAAAAAAAAAAAACTGAATGGAAGTTTGTTTACAGATTAAACACAAAAAGGTAAAGTCTTGCTGGGGAACAATAAGGTATTTGCATATGAGAGAACTGGCCAAAAGGTAGAGACAAAATCCCAAAAACTTACACTTCAAATCTATTGATTTGGTCTCTCTTCCCTCAAAAGAAAAGGCAGAGGAGTCCCCTTCTTGTGGAAAAAAAAATGCTGAGTTGTAAGTCTCTCTCAGCCAGGAGTCCAGGATCACCTTAAGACTGCAGCTTAAGACTTCTGGTTAAGATGGCGGTAGTGTAAGGAGCAGCTGCTTGATCTCTCCTGACTGAAGCATACAGGACCCCTCAAGGGGAAATAAAAACGAGTCCAGAGGAACGAAGGAACCCCACAACAGGGCGCAGCATTGAAGGTACACAGAATCTGGGCATTTCCACACTATAAAGGGGTGAAACAGCTCTCACTAAAACGCGAGAGGAAGAAGACCCCCCCCTACCCCCCACAATGCACACCTCGCACAACGCCAATGCACAAGTGTGAAAACAGGACTGGGGCAACTAGATAATCACTGGCAGCCCTGGGGCTTGTACTTGTGTGCTGCAAGACGAGGGACCCCAGGTGGCTGGGGGCCCACACAGACTTTCCCCTGAAGTTCTACAACAAGAGGGCAATATAGACATTGAAAGGATCCATAGAACACCCTCTACACTGGACCCAGAAAAGTCAACACCCAGAAATATAATAGCGAAATTGAAGAGCTTTCAAGTTAAAGAAAAAATCTTACAAGAAGCCAGAAAGAGACAATTCACATATCAAGGAGCACCAATAAGGATCACACAGGATCTGGCAGCCTCAATGCTAAAAGACCACAAGGCTTGGAATACAATATTCAGAAAGGCAAGAGAGCTGGGCCTGTAACCACGAATCAACTACCCAGCGAAACTAACCATATACTTTCAGGGGAAAGTATGGGCATTCAACAAAATTGAAGAATTCCAAGTTTTTGCACAAAAGAGACCGGGAAAGTTTGACACTCAACCACAAATATCAAGAGAAAGATGAAAAGGTAAATAAGAAACAGAGGGAAAAGAAAGAAAACTCATAGTCTTTTAAGCTTGACTCTTTAAGGGCATAAATAAGATCTAATTATCTGTATTACTAGGTGGAGAAATGCTATGTATAATTCTCTGTAGTGAACTCTATACACTATTATAATATTCATTATTATAGCAACCAAAAGAATAATTCATAGGGAGAAGACAGGATACTAAATGGTCTAAGAAGACATAAGGGGTGGGAAAGAGGGGGGGAATAGTAGGGGACACCAAAAAAAATCCGAGTAAATAAGAAAAAGAAGATATTCTATTATACACAAAGAGGGCATGGGGAGGGGAGGGGATAAATAATACCATAAGAAGGAGAGGAAGAGAGCATAATCAAACCTTACTCTCAGTATAATTAACCCAGAGAGGAAAGAGTAGCTTTATTATCCATCCGGATAAAAAACTCTATCTAACCCTACTGAGAAAGTCAGAAGGGATAAACCAAAGGGAGCAGGGGAAAGGGGAGGTCAAAAAAGGGAGGGGAGAAGAAGGGGGTGGGAATTCATTAGGCCTTTAAAAAACAAAAAGAGGGGAACAACAAGGGAGGGGGAAGAAAGGGAAGTCAATCAAGGGAGGGGATAAGGGATACCGGCTCAAAGCAAACCACTGGTGTAAAAGAAAATAGTGTAATAAGAAGGAGTGGGTCTAGGGGAGGATACAAAAATGTCAGTGAATATACAACTAACAATTGTAACTCTGAATGTGAACGGGATGAACTCACTCATAAAACGGAAGCAAATAGCAGAGTGGATCAGAAACCAAAATCCTACCATAGGTTGTCTACAAGAAACACATATGAGGCGGGTAGACACACACAAGTTCAAGGTTAAGGGTATGAGCAAAATCTTTGGGCATCAAATGAGAAAAAGAAGGCAGGAGTGGCTATTATGATTTCTGACAAAGCCAAAGTAAAAATAGATATGATTAAAAAAGACAGGGAAGGTCATTACATCCTGATTAAAGGCAGTATAAACAATGAGGAAATAACACTGCTCAATATATATGCACCAAGTGGTATAGCATCTAAATTCATAAAGGAGAAACTGGCAGAGCTCAAGAAGGAAATAGATAGTAAAACTATAATAGTGGGAGATCTAAATATTCCTCTTTCAGATCTAGATAAATCAAACCAAAAAATAAATAAGAAAGAGGTAAGAGAGATGAATGAAGTCCTAGAAAAATTAGATTTAATTGATATGTGGAGAAAAATAAATAGGGACAAAAAGGAATACACCTTCTTTTCAGCTGCACATGGTACATTTACAAAGATTGACCATGTAATAGGTCATAGAATCATGGCAAACAAATGCAAAAGAGCAGATATAATAAATGTAACCTTCTCAGATCATAATGCGATAAAACTAATAATCAGTAAGGGCACCTGGACAGGCAAATCAAAAACCAATTGGAAATTAAACAATATGATTCTCCAAAACCAAATTGTCAAAGAAGAAATCATAGAAACAATCAACAATTTCATTGAAGAGAATGACAATGATGAGACATCCTACCAAACTCTGTGGGATGCAGCCAAGGCAGTACTCAGGGGGAAATTTATATCCCTGAGTGCATATATTAAGAAATTAAGGAGGGCAGAGATTAAAGAATTGGGCATGCAACTCAAAAAATTAGAAAGCAAGCAAATAAAAAACCCCCAGATGAAAACTAAATAAAAAAACCCCAGATGAAAACTAAATTAGAAATACTAAAAATTAGGGAAAAATTAATAAAATCGAAAGTAAAAGAACTATTGAATTAATAAATAAGACTAGAAGCTGGTATTTTGAAAAAACAGATAAAATAGACAAAGTACTAGTCAATCTAATAAGAAAAAGAAGAAAACCAAATTGACAGTATTAGAGATGAAAAGGGAGACCTCACCTCTAATGAAGGGGAAATTAAGGCAATCATTAAGAACTATTTCGCCCAATTATATGGCAACAAATATAACAATTTAGGAGATATGGATGAATATTTACAAAAATATAAATTGCCTAGATTAACAGCAGAAGAAATAGAATACCTAAATAATCCCATATCAGAAA
>NC_058132.1:15046739-15084997 GCF_016433145.1 Gracilinanus agilis | reverse complement strand
GAATACTATTGTGCTAAAAGGAATAATAAACTGGAGGAATTCCATGCAAATTGGAGAGACCTCCAGGAAGTGATGCAGAGCGAAAGGAGCAGAGTCAGAAGAACATTGTACACAGAGACTGATATACTATGGTAAAATCAAATGTAATGGGCTCCTGTACCAGCAGCACTGCAATGACACAAGACAGTTCGGAGGGATTTATGGTAAAGATGCTACCCACATTCAGAGGAAGGACTGCAGGAGAGGAAACATATAAGATAAACAATTGCTTGAATGCATGGACTGAGGCGGACATGAATGTGAAATAGACCCTGAACCAGGACACTTGTTACAACCAGTGGAAATGTGTGTTGGCCATGGGTGGGGGGAGCGCGGGGGTGAAGGGGAAAGTAGGGGCATAAAGTATGTAAACAGATTAAAAACGAATATTAATAAATGTCTAATAAAAAAAAGACTGCAGCTTAAAAAATGATAGAGCAGGCTAGAAAACCCATGTGGGGTGGGAGAAGGGATTGGAGTTCTCACCAGTCTATTGTAAAAAAGCAGTTTGTTTTGGCTTGGCTTGGCAGGCTGCAGGCTGTGTGGGGAATGGTGAGAAATGCTGGTTCAAGCATATGGCTATGAAAAGGCAGCAGCAGCAGTGAAAGCAGGTGGGCTGGTGGGTGGAGAATGCAGTGGCCAAAATGGGGTGAAAGCAGGTGGGCTGAGTGGCCAGGAAAGAAAAAATCACAGGAGCATAAGACAAGAAAAGGAAACCCCAGCTCTCAGCTCTTAGACAAACTTTCTAACTATACTGAAAATCTATTTTAAAAAAATATTTTACAATTCTATCCCATTTTGGTTAGCCAAAAATGTGGAGATTAAAATTAATATGTGAAATACTAAATATTATATTTATAAATACTTTATTAATAATAAACTAACAAAAGAGACTAACTAAAAGGTACTAACCAGGTCACTCCAAGGAACCAAAGAAAAAGAGGGAGGAGTTACAGCCTATCATAAAGCAAAGGTGGAGGCACAGAAGAGATTAAAGGGAATTTTGGGAAAACTAAGTGACTTATGGGGGATGAAGTCCAAGGTTCAAAATTTCCATTTATACACTACCTTCTTGTAAATAAAAGCTGTTAACTTTCATTTTTTACTTAAAGGCTAATATTTTATAAATGGTGACCACAGTCTCACTATTTTAAGCTTTTTTAATTTAGTCAAGCAAATTCTTATTCTTATAGCACCTAAGCCCAAGCCAGACATCTAGGCCCTGAGATCCTGCCTAGGCAAATACTGGTACATGCCAACCTTTACCCATTGACATTTCAAAACAGTGAAGAAGTCCAGAGGGAATTCCAGCTGAAGGATTTCTAGTCTAGGCTTGGGACAAGGATTTAATTCACACTTTGGGGTGTTTGATAGTACTAAGTACTAAGTACTGAACTTTTTGCCTAAAGCTCAGGGCAGAGCTGCAAGACAGGACAGAGAGGAGAATCAAGAATGTGCCTGATTGTATCAAGTACACTGTGAGACCAAAAACTTGAGCTTAAGCCTGAGTCTAGAATTTGATCAGACCTTGACCTAATCAAGATGAGAGTGAGATCAAAAGGTTACACCTAAGCCTAAGGCAAATCTTTAAGCTATCAGCATCTCAAGGGTTGATTGAATCAGCAGGGAGAGGGGGCTTTCAAAGCTCTCAGCCCTCAGACCATCACATCATCCCCCCCTAACCTACCTATAATTAGATTACTATAGTATAGAATCTATACTACTATATAGTACTATAGATACTAATAATTACATTACTATAGTATAGTAATCTATACTACTAAATAGTACTATAGATACTACTATAATTAGTAAAAATGAGCAAAGAATAAAAAAAGCACACAACTCTAAAGAATTTTTATGGATACAAAGAGCAAGGTAGAGACACAGAAGGGGACAATAAAAGCAAAGGAAACAGATGCAAAGACCTAAAGAAAAATATGGGTTTTACAAAGATTCTGGAAGAACTAAAAAAAAAGATTTCAAAAACCAATTAAGAGAGGCAGAGGGAAAGTGGGAAAGAGAAATGAAAGCGATGCAAGAAGAAACAGGCCAATTGAAAAAAGGAGAACCAAAAACTGACAGAGGAAAATCAGGCCTTAAAAATCAGAAATTACCATCTAGAAACTAATGCTGTCACAAGAAATCAAGAAACAATAAAGCAGAATAAAGGATTGAAAAAATCAGAAGAAAACATGAAATGTCTTATTGAAAAAACAATTGACATAGAAAATAGATCTAGGAGAGACAATTTGAGAATTATTGGACTACATGAAAGCTATGATCGAGAAAAAGTCTTGGACATCATACTTCAAGAAATTATCAAATAAAACTACCAAGAGATCCTCAAAAAAGAAAATAAAATTGAAACTGAAAGAATTCACAGATCACCTCAAGAAAGAAATCCTCAAATGACAACTTCCAGGAATGTAGAAGCTAAATTCAAAAACTACCAAGCTAAGAAGAAAATTCTTCAGGCAGCTAGAAAGAAACCATTCAACTACCATGAAATTACAATCAGGATCACACAGGACCTACAGCTTCTACATTAAAACATTGAAAGGCATGGAATACGATATTCAGTAAAGCAAAAGATTTGGGTTTACAACCCAGAGTCACCTATCCAGCAAAACTGAGTATATTCTTTCGGGGGGGAATGGTCATTTAATAAGACAGAAGATTTCCAAACATTCCTGAGGAATAAGGCAGACTGAAGCAAAAAAATTGAAGTCCAAACACAAGACACAAGAGAAGCCCATAAAGGTAAATAAGAAAGAGAAAATTTAAGAGACTCATCAAAGTCAAAATATTTATATGTCTACATGGAAAGAGAATACCTGTAATTTGCAAAAATTATTCTTAGTAGTAGAGAATTTTGTAATATGGGAATAAAGCAAGTGGATGGGGTTTGTGAGTCCCTAAGTCAGTAAGTGGGAAAGGAGGGTACAATGGTGGAGGTAATAGATTGAAGTGGTAGGAGATGTAAGGGAGTGACTGAGTTTAGGGAAAATATAAGATGATGAAGTATAATGAGCGGCAAGGGGAGATGATGAGGTAATTGAGCAGGCAGCTGCAACAGGGAGACACAAACTGGGTACACAGGCTTGAGACAGAGGACACTGAAGGGAAACAGGCTGAACCCTTTCAGGTAGGAAGGGCACTTCTACAGACAAAAGGTTATGGCCAGTCAGAAATGGTTTGAAACTAACTAGAGGGCTTTCTAGTCAGTTTCTCAGGTTCACAAAGAAAGAGTCCCAAGGCTCTTCCCTGTCTGTGAAATAGAAGGGCTTCTCAGAGGAAGTATAGAGATCACCACTTCCTCAAAGATGGATGCCTCTAGCTCCCCTCAGGACCCAAAGAGAAATTATTCCTTTCTCTCCTTATCCCTCTTTTACCATTCAACCAATGATTTAGCAGAAGGTTTGGTTAAGTGACAACAGGGTTTATTAAGTTTCAGGGTTGATTGTAAAGGACAGAGGGATACAAGGTTTCTCTAACAACCACCTAGGGAGAAGCTTCAGGGTGGGAGGGACACAGGAATGGGAGACTGAGAAAGAGCCTGCCCTCACTCAGTCCTAGGAGGTTTTGTTGCCTTTAAGGTTAGGGAAATTACACACAATGATTCAGGAGATAATTTGTATCAAGGGTGAACCCTACTTGACTATGGGGAAAACTAAGTCTTCAAAGTTTGATTGCTACCACCCAAATCCACCCTACTCCCAAAACCCACAGGAAATCAGGAAGGGAAAATGGTGATTGGAATAGGGAAGTTCAGGGAGATCCAGAGGAATTAGCTAAGCTACGAAATCTCAAGAGAAAAGGCAAAGAATCAAGCCCAGGATTCAGCCCAAAGACCAAACTCAGTTGACCCTCCTGCTCTGACCTAGCCTCCAGGATCAACTGCCTCTAGTCAGAGTTCTAAACCCTCTCAACTGCCAGAAATTCTGCAGTTAACCTTTTGCAGGCTTAATTGCACTTCTGCACTACAGGTAGAAGGAATTTATCCAGAAAGAGGGTAGGGAAGTAAATTGATTATGATGATATGATATATATGATAATGTAAGATGATATGATATGTATGTAAATGTGATGATATGAAATGATATGTATGTACAATATTTATGCATATGAATGATATGGAAAAAATCAAGGGCTGAAAGAGAGGGTTTCACTGAGAGAAAAGGAAAGGGAGAGATAGAATAGAGTAATCTCTATAACATAAAAAGGCGTGAAAAATCATTTTAGAGAGGAGAGGATAAGGGTGGTGACTGGCAATGCTTAAACTTTACTCTCATTAGGGAAAAACAAGTATATTCAGTGAAGTATAGAATTCTATCACCCTACAGAGAAGTAGAACAAGACAAGGGAAGCAGGGGGAAATTGAAGGGAGGGGGAATTGGTGGGGGTGACAAAAAGCAAAATACTGGTGAGGAGGAATAGAGTGAACAGGAAAAGATCATGATCTACAGGGGATAATATGATGAAGGGCAATACACAGTAATCATAATGCTGAATGTGAATGAGATAAACTCACCCATAAAATGGAAGCCGAGAGCAGAGTAGACTACAAACTAAAATCCTACTATATGATGTTGTTTACAAGAAATTAATTAAGGCAAAGTGACACACACTGGTGCAGAATTTATTACGCATTATCTAAAGAAAAAAAGAAAGAGTAGCTATCATGATAATAGAAAAAGTCAAAGTAGAAATTGATCTGATTAAAAGAGATAAGGAAGGAAATTACATTTTGCTAAAGGGTACTATAAACAATGAAGAAATATCATTATTAAATATTTATGAACCAATGGTATAGTTCCTAGATATCTAAAGGAAAAATTAAAGGAGCTCAAGGAGAAAATAGATAGTTAGACCACACTAGTGAGTGATCTTAACCTTCCCTTTTCAGAACTCAATAAATCAAACCGAAAAATAAGAGAGAAGGGAAGTAAATGAAATGCAAGAAAAATTAGAGTTATATAGATATATGGAGAAAACTGAACAAGGATAACAAGGAATATACCTTCTTCTCAGCAGTACATGGTACAAATTGTGTAAATGGAGTTTTGTGCCCCAGGACTACATTCCCCAGAATTCTTTTTCTCTTCCCAAAATTCATTTTTCTTTCATCCCCACATTGCATCCTTACATTTTATAAATAACTTTCTGTGAATTCCACCCTCTCACTCTCTCTCACTCTCACCTCCTTACTAAGGCTATCACTATCCTTTTCTTCCAGTTATTATTAATAAATCTTATAAAATTTTAATACTTGAAGTATTTGGATCTTAATTTTTAATCTTACATTTCTGATGACCATTTCAGAAAATGAATTCCCAATATTTTTAAAGATAGCCTCTTAGTAAAGACAGGAGGTTTCACGGTACTGCAGCCCCACCCACTATGAGAGCAAGGAGTGGGGGACTGGTGTCTCTGCCCATGGCTGCTCCTGCAACCACTGTTGCTGCTGCTCCTTTGCAGTCTTCTGATTGCTCCCTCCCACAGCTGAGTCCCTGAGTCTTCCAGACTTGAGGAGAAGGTAAAGTATGCATCTCCCCACCCCACCCCACCCCCACCCCTGGTCATGGCTCCTCACATCCCAGCCCTGGTGAAGGCTTTGAGCTGCTACCTCCTCACTTCCCCACTTGGGTTTCAAGCCTGCCGTAGCCTTTTTTCAGCAGGGAAACACAGCATGGAGCAACACACTCACTCAATTTAGCTCCGCCCCCTTTCTGACTTCTGAGCCAAACTTTAAGCAGACTCTGTGGTTTGTGTTCTTTCTTTTCTCCACACGCCTGGCTAAGAGCATTGAACCTAAGCAGTTAGCTTGCACAGGCAGGGCAGGTACCAAGTCAGTGCACCTGAAGCCAAATTTTTTTGGTGGGAGGAGGAAATAAGCCTCTGATATTTTTTTTCTCCTGACCCAAAACACCAAGGGAAGTCCATCTCTCATATGCAAATATGCTATTATTCTCCCTAACCATTTTGCCCCTTGAGAGGAAGGGACTGGAGAATAGCTTTTAAAAGCTCTTTACCTAACACTTAAAGGATTTTTTTTCCTTCAAGTCAGGGTCTTTTTCTTTTCTCTGTAAATAAAATCAATTCAGCATTTTTTGAGGAATAATGCTGTTACAAAGCATGCTTGAAACTCTGAAAGAACAATTTGAGTTGGAAGAGCTAACAAGTACAGATTGGCTCTGCTTTATTCTTTTACTGACAGTTTTTATTTTCATTGGATATTTCCCATTTTATTTACTTCTCAAGAATATGCAGCAACAAGCTAGGCTGCTTGAATTACAGACCAAACTGGAAAATTTTGACAAAGTTTTGAAAATCTTAAGTTCTGCCCAGTGCATGTATGAGGAACTCCAGAGGTTTGACCAAAGGAATCTAAATGGATGATGATACTGGGGAGGGGAAGGAACCTTAATGAGAGTCTGGAGGTAAATTTTAACCCTTTTCAGACATCATTGCTTTATTGATTGCTTACTGTTTTCAGTTTGTTCCCCTCCAAATAGTGAACAAATCTTTGTAACATAGCTATTGGAACTGGAGAAAAGGGCTTTTGAATTCAGTGCCTGTATCCTGTCATGGTTATTGTATTTCCTGATTATTTTAAGATTTAATTTTATTTTCTAAGTTCACATATTAATCTAATGAATACTACTCCGTTACACTGAATCATTTTAAGCGACTGTGTTTTGGCTATTAGCTATATGTTCTGTTACATTGTCATTATTTGTACCTTTCCCCTATGACTGTACTAAGAACATATCATTGTGAAAGCCTAAAACAACTTCTGCAAACCCTTTACCTGGCAAAACCATAGGTCCTTATGGATGCAAGATTTGTCACCAGCTCCACCTAGGTCACATGTTGCCTTAACAGCCTTTTCTTCAATTTTGCCTTTGTTAATTTTCACATAGATGATGGATGGACTCCATCAAACTAGTTATAACCTGTATACAAATTTTGGAGAATTTAATGAGCTAAATATCTCAATTGATTTTTAGGGGTCTTCTAACATGATTTTCAGATATTTAGTCACATCAATGCCTCTGATTGATCCTTTTTCCTGCCTCTGAGTTCTTTATAACAAGAAGTAAGGATTCATTTTGTAGTTGAAGTGAAGTGCAATGGCACTATTGTATTTCCCTATCTCCGCATTTATTAAAAATGTACCGGATGAGACATTTAAAGTGATTTTCATTGTTTTTCTTCATGGCTCCACGTGTAACGGATGGGACATATTAGAGATAGGCTTTTTACACTGTTATAGTCTCATACCAGAGGGAGGGAGGTTTCCCAAGAGGTTTAGTTACCTCAAAATTGGTTATAATCATATCCGGGAGGTGGAAATGATTTTTCCTGTGAAACCTAGTAGCTTCAAAATTGGTTTTTTATATTGGTAACTCTTCAGCTTATTCTAACCTTCCACCAGAATAATCTAGATTCTTGGTGACATTTTAGACCCAAAAGGTTTTCATTAGCAGTACAGAGGATTGTGTTTTTTCTAGGCTCCTCTGCCAAATTCTGGGATGATGGTAGTAATAGACTGACAAGTATCCATGAGCTCATAGGTTTTTTAAAATATCACATAGCAAGTGGCTATTGTTATAAAGAATAAAGGGTTAGAGTAAGTTTGCAGCGGCTTGAGACTAACAGGGAGAGAATTCTAGAATGTAAAAAGTAGAGGTCAGACAATTAACTGAGGTTTGGGTCTTTCTCTGGTTTGACCTGGAGAGACTGGCTGCTTTTCCTTAGTAGCTGATACTACCCTATATTACCCTGATTCCCTATCCTGCCTGCTGCCCTGCTGCTCTGCTGCCCTGTTTTTATCTACTCTGTTTCCTGGTGATCCTGAACCACCTGGCATTTGTTTGTAAGATCAGGTCTGGGTTCGTTCGGATCCAGGACCTCTTCCTGGACCCTGCTAAATTACAATAGACCACTACCTCCAACACCATCTAAGGGGGTTTGGCTTAGTACAGACTTATTTAGATTAAGGACTGGGATCTATAGGTCAGTGAGGTGAGGATTAGTGTAGCTCAAACTCTGTGAAGACTCCTGGAGATGGGAAGTTTAGATCTGGGAAGGTTTAGGTAGTTGAATTTAGTATTGGAGTCATCCAAATTCCTACAAACCTTTCCTTTTCAATTAAATTGCCTTTTATTTACTGTTTAAGTGGTCTGTGTGTGTTATCTCAGAAAAGGCTCTACCTGGACTGGGCTCTGTTGGCCTTCCCAAACCACAGTTAATCTTCTAACATTGACCCAATCCTATTGATCTGGTCCCATCCCCTATACCATTCTCTTGCACTATATAGAAACTCATGTGAATTCTATAAAATAGTGTCTTTGTTTGCTATTGTCATTAACTGGGCTTTTGGGAATTTTGGTACTTCTTTAAATATGTATTACCTACTGTACTACTGTTTTATAAAGCTGTTACTTTGTGAAAATCATTTGCACTTACACTGTGGATCATGGGCAAGTTAAAAAGAAAATGGATCTCATTTTGGGGTGAACAACCTTTGTATTCTACCTCTTCTTGCCTGACACAGTGTGTCACTAATTGTAAGCTATATATATATTTATTTATTTATTTATATATATACCTACATTTATTCATTTATTTATTTATTTATTTATTTATTTATTTGTTTATTTTAAAGCATGTTTTAATTATTGTTTCCCTTGTATATGCAATACAGTATTTGAGTTTTTCTTTTTTTCCTCTCATTTCTTTGTACTCAAAGCACATATTACCAGCTTTGAGGGTTTTTTGTTTGTTTGTTTTTTGTGTTTTGTTTTTGACTAGGGTAAATTTAAAATATCCATTAGCCGTAATGTCAATGCACACCCAAAAAGTTTTAGAATATAAAAACCTGCCATTCTTTGTTTAATGCTATGGAGTTGTGCTTAATGATTGTGCCTTACTCCAGGAGAAGGGAATACAAAGAGAGCCACTACACAGTCCCAAAGAAGCACAAAGCTAACCTGCATATTGTCAGTTGAGCACAAGGTCAAAGAGACCAAACAAAAAACCTGTGGGATTAATGACATTCTGCACCAAGACAAGAAGACTTGAACTTGTTTTAGGGTCAAGATTGTGGCTGTTTGACATATGTCAGAGGCAGGTCTCCCCCCTTCTGTCAAGCACCTCACTTTGGCTGTCATCCTGGCTTCCCAATCCTCCCCAATCCCTAAGAGAAAAGTAAAATCAGACCAGAGAGTGCTATTTCCCATTTGCTGCTAAAATCTAATCCCTTTTCTCTATTTCATAGGCAAACTTTCTGTATTCCTGGCTGCTAATTGCGTAAGTGCATACTTGCTACCACAGGCTTATGAGATATAAATCACTTTTATTGGGCCCTGATTCAAGGACCTGCTATAGGTTTATTTTTCCTTTCCTTAAATTTTTTAGACATAAGACTTTGATATTTTATATTCCATTCAGAAGTTATTTTTTCTATTTTATTTGGATTTTTTTATGTTTTTGATTTCTTTTGCCAATTGATTCAGATACCTCATAACTCAGCCATGCATCCCTGAGTGATCCCTGCATTTGTCAGTATTCTCCTCAGGAGGGAATGTATGATTATCCTATAATGCAAAGTTTAAAATCTTTGAGAGTAATGTTGAGATAAGAAACTTGCTACCTCCTCAAATCCAGAAAGTGAACTGTTTGTTGAAGGCACCATGAAGATTCCTGCAGAAACTACACACTGCACCAAAAGATCCATAGTGAATTTTAGGATGTGGTGATTTTGAACTATGAGGGTGTTAAATGCATTTGTTTTGAATGTACAGTCATGCCAAAGAGGACTGCCCCCAAATTGTGGGGGTTTTTTTGTAAATAAGGGAATCATTGGTTTTGTTCTTTTCTCTTTTGTTTCCCTTTTATACCCAAATTATTGTTATTTCCCTTTAGAAACTGCAATATTGTGTATACCTTTAATTTAAAATCTTTAGAGTTTTAAGTTTGTTGTGTTTAAATGATCCATTGAAGTGATTAGTCTCCTAAAAGATCCCAGAGGAGGAATGTGTAAATGGAGTTTTGTATCCCAGGACTACATTCCCCAGAATTCTTTTTCTCTTTCCAATATTCCTTTTTCTTTTATCCCCATGTTGCATTCTTATATTTTGTAAATAAGTTTCTATGAACTCCACCCTCTCACTCTCTTGCTCTCTCTCCCTCAAGCCCAGCCTGGGATCCTCCTCAGTTATTATTAATAAAGCTTATAAAAATATAATACTTGAAGTATTTGGATATTAATTTTTAATCTTACAATATACAAAGATTGTAAGAATCTAAATTTAGGTTTTATAATAAATATGAAAATTCTAAAGTAATATTGTGGTTGTTGATTTAAGAATATTATAGCTTAATTCAAAATGACTTTTGGCAGCTTTATTTACAAAGAGGTGGAAAGAGTTAAAGTGGAAAAATATAGATAAAGAGATAGATTCCAATAAACCTACCAGCCCTTCTCCTGAAAAGTCAGGCTCAGTCCCAGAAGGGCTTCCCAAGAATCTGGCTCCACATGGATTTCCTGGTAATCCTCAGCCAGAAGTCCCAGTGGTGTCTTCAGCCAGGGCTCCTTCAATGCATCCTCCTCCAAAGACAAGGCAGAAATCCCCAGAACCAGTCTCTCCAAAAACCAGAAAAGGAAAGCCAGCCACTCACCCAGCAAGCAGACAGAGTTCTTAATATTAATTAATTAATATTATTTAATTAATATACAATTAATATTAATAATTATTTTGCCCAATTATATGACAATAAATATGGCAATTTAGGGGAAATGGGTATCTATTTCAAAAAACTAAATTACCTAGATTAATAAAAGAGGAAATTGAATACTTAAATAATCCCATCTCAGAAAAAGGAACTGAACAAGCTATCAAAGAACTTCCTAAGGAAAAAATCCACAGGGCCAGATGGATTCATAAGTGAATTTTATCAAACTTTTAAGAACAACTAATTCCAATACTATACGAATTATTTGACAAAATAAACAAAAGAGTTTTACCAAATTCTTTTTATGACACAAATATGGTATTAATTCCAAAGCCAGGTAAACCAAAAACAAAGAACAAATCGACAGACCAACCTGTCAATGAACATAGAAGCAAAAATCTTAAATAAAATACTAACAAAAAGACTACAGCAAGTTATCACAAAAATTATCAGCTATGACCATGTGGGATTTATACCAGGAATGCAAGGATGGTTTAATATTAGGAAAACCATTTACATAATTGACCATATCAATAACAAAACCAACAGAAATCACATGATTACCTCAATAGATGCAGAAAAAGTCTTTGACAAAATACAACACCCAAAACACTAGAAAGTATAGGAATATAAGGGCATTCCTCAAAATAATACACAATATATATTTAAAATCATCAGCAAGTATCATCTGCAATGGGGATGTTAGAAGCATTTCCAATAAGATCAGGAGTGAAGCAAGGAGGCCCATTATCACATCTATTATTTAATATTGTACTAGAAACTCTAGCAGTAGCAGTTAGAGAAGATAAAAAAATTGAAGTGATTAAAGTAGGTAATGACGAAATTAAACTATCACTCTTTGCAGATGATATGATGGTATACTTACAGAATCCTAGAGAACCAACTAAAAGTCTAGTGGAAATAATCAACAACTTTAACAAAGTTGCAGTATACAAGATAAACCCATACAAATCATCAGCATTTCTTTATATTTCCAACAAAACTCAGCAGCAGGAATTAGAAAGAGCAATTCCATTTAAAATCACTCTAGATAGTATAAAATATTTAAGAATCTATCTGCCTAGACAAACACAGGAATTATATGAACATAATCAGAAAACACTTTTCATACAATTAAAACTAGATCTAAACAATTGGAAAAATTATTAATTGCTCCTGGGTGGGATGAGCTAATATAAAAGACAATCCTACCCAAATTAATCTACTTATTCAGTGCCATATCTATCAAATTACCAAAAAATTTGTTTATAGCATTAGAAAAAATTATAATAAAATTCATCTGGAAGAATAAGAGATCAAGAATATAAAGGGAAATAATGAAAAAAATATGAAAGATGGCAGCCTACCAGTACTACATCTTAAATTCTACTATGAAGCAGTGGTTCTCCAGATCTATTTATCTTCTCCAGATAATCTAATAAAGACGGCTTAGTTCATAAGAAAGAAACAGGACACATTTTTTCTGTCAGCTCATGTTTCTAGCTCAGAAATGGACTCTGACTTAGCTGTTTATCTTTTAGTTCCTTAGTCCTCTGCATTCCTTGAAATAAATCTCCTTTTATCTGACTGTGAATTGATTTTATTATAATAGGTTAGGGAAACTGAAGGTGGGAAGAGGATAGAGGTAATCAGGAAACCCTAAATTCTAAATTCCACAAGGTCCTTCCCCCTGGACAGCCAAAATTGTTGAAACCAGAGATTCATCTTCCCATCCCCCAATTTCTATCTATAATCTATATCACTAGAAATATAATAGGGTCTTTATGTAAGGCAGATATGGGTTAAGAATCTTCAGGGTCCTCTCTGAGGGTCCCAGAGCCTTTAGACCCCTCAGGAATAAAGAGACCTCGATCTCTTTAGGTTGGTAGTAGAAGCTGACATAAACACCAGGCTTTGGGTATGCTTATCCAAGAAACCCTTTGGGCTGGCTCTTGATCAGTCCCTGGACAAGCTGTCTGTCCTCTTAATCCAAGATGTCAGAAACAAAACCCCTCAGTTCAGGTTCTTCCTTCCCGCAATGCCTTGCTTCACTCCAACTGTCAGTCTGTGTCACTCAAGTTCTACTTCTCAACATTCTAAAGATTGTCTTAACACATTCTGCCCTTACATGAGATAATCATGGATTTCTGTTGGTTTGATTATTGATATGGTCAATTATGTGGATGGTTTTCCTAATATTAAACCATTCTTGCATTCCTGGTATAAATCCCAGTGGGTCATAGCAAATAATCCTCATGATCACTTGCTGCAGTCTTTTTGCTAGTATTTTATTTAAGGTTTTTGCATATAAGTTCATTAAGGAGATTGGTGTGTAGTTTTCTTTCTCTGTTTTTGATCTGTCTGCTTTTGGAATCAGTACCATATTTGTGTCATAAAAAGAATTTGGTAAAATTCTTTCTTTGTTTATTTTGTCAAATAATTTGTATAGTATTGGGATTCTTTAAATGTTTGATAGAATTCACATGTGAACCCATTTGGCACTGGAGATTTTTTCTTAGGACATCCCATGATGCCTTCTTCAATTTCTTTTTCTGAGATGAGATTGTTTAAGAATTCTATTTCCTATTTTGTTAATCTAGGAAATTTATATTTGTGTAAATATTCACCCATTTCCCCTAGATTGTCATACTTATCGTCATATAATTGAGCAAAGTAGTTCTTAATAATTGTCTTAATTTCCTCTTCATTAGAGGTCAGATTGCCCTTTTCATCTTGGATCCTGTTAATTTGATTTTCTTTCTTTTTTTTATTAGATTGACTTGTACTTTATCTATTTGGTTTGTTTTTTTCAAAGTATCTGATCCTAGTCTTATTTATTAGTTCAAAAGTTCTTTTACTTTCAATTTGATTAATTTTTCCTTTAATTTTTAGGATTTCTAATTTAGTTTTTATCTGGGGATTTGATCTTTTTCTAATCTTTTTAAGTTGCAAACTCAATTCATTGATTTCTGCCCTCTCTATTTTGTTGGGATAGACACTCAACAATATAAATTTTCCCCTGAGTACTGCTTTGGCTGTATCCCATAGGTTTTGCTTTGATGTCTCCTCATTGTCATTCTCTTTAATGAAGTATGTAATTGTTTCTATGATTTCTTCTTTGACCTACCAGAGTTTTGAAGAATTAGGTTATTTAGTTCTTAATTAACTTTAAATTTGCCTTCCATAGACCCTTATTAATTATAGTTTTTATCAGATTATGATCTTAAAAAGTTGCATTTATTATTTCTGCTTTTCTGCATTTGTTTGCAACATTTCTATGCCCTAGTACATGGTACAGATTTGTATATGTACCATGTATTACTGAGAAGAAAGTACATTCCATTTTATCCCTCTTCAGTTTTTTCCAGATATCTATTAACTCTATCTATTAATATCTATTAATTTTTTATTTAATTAATTTTTTAATTAATTTAATTATTTTTCTAGCATTTCATTTACTTCCTTTACTTCTATCTTATTTATTTTTTGGTTTGATTTATCTAGTTCTGAAAGGGGAAGGTTAATATTGCCCACTAGTATGGTCTTACTATCTATTTCTTCCTTGAGCTCCTTCAATTATTCCTTTAGAAATCAAGATGCTATACTATTTGGTGCATAAATATTTAGTAATGATATTACTTCATTGTTTATAGTACCTTTCGGCAAAATGTAATTTCCTTCCTTTATCTCTTTTAATCAGATCAATTTCTTCTTTGGCTTTGTCTGTTACCATGATTGCTACTCTTCCTTTTTTTACTTTAGATGATGCATGATAAACTCTGCACCAGCCTTTTACCTTGAATCTATCTGTGTCACCCTGCCTTAATGTGTTTCTTATAAATAACATATAGTTTTTTAATCCACTCTGCTATCTGCTTCTGTTTAATGGGTGAGTTCATCCCATTCATATTAAGCATTATGATTACTACCTATGTATTGCCCTCCACTATATTATCCCCTTTGGATCCAGATGTATTCCCTTTCACTCTGTTCCTCCTCACCAGGATTTTACTTTTTGTCATCCTCCTTTGGCCCCATCTCTTTAATTACCCCATACTTCCCTTATCTTGTTCCCTTTCTACTTCTATGAAGGGTAAGATATAATTCTATTCCCCACTGAGTATACTCATTTTTCTCTCTCTGAGTCAGTTACAAAGAGAGTAAAGTTTACACATTTCCCATCTCTCTGTACTGATTTTTCTCATATATTTATGCTATATAATTTACCCCATTCTTTCCTTCCCTTCCCTTTCCTCTCAGTGCAACCCTCTCTTTCAGCCCTTGATTGATTTTTACATGTTATTCACATGTATACATATCATATCATATGTACATATCATTCCTTATCATCATATTTACATATACATATTATCATAATGAGCTTATTTTTCTACCTTCTTTCTGAGTAAATGCTTCTATCTTCTCTACTAATGAGAGTAATTTTTGAGAATTATAGAAATCCTCTTTCCATGTAGATATATAGACATTTTTACCTTAATTTAAAATTTTTCTTTCTTATTTATCTTTCTGGGCTTCTCTTCTATCTCATATGTGGCATTCAAATATTTTGTTTCGGTCTGTCTTATTCCTCAGGAATGCTTGGAAGTCTTCTTTCTTATTGAATGACCATTTTTCCCCTGAAAGAGTATACTTAGCTTTGCTGGATAAGTGACTCTGGATTGTAAACTCAAAACTTTTGCCTTTATTAATATCATATTCCATACCTTCTGATTCTTTAATGTAGAAGCCACTATGTCCTGTGTGATTCTGATTGTAGCTCCATGGTATGGTATTTGAATGTTTTCTTTCTGGTTGCTTGAAATATTTTTTCTTGTCTTGGTGGCACTTGAATTTGGCTACTACATTCCTGGAGAGTGTCAATTGAGGATTACCTTCTGGAGGTGATCTTTGAATTCTTTCCATTTCCATTTTATTTTCTTGTTCAAGTATCTCTGGGCATTTATCTTTGATAATTTCTTGTAACATGATATCCAGGGTTTTTTCTTCATCATGGCTTTCAGGTAATCCAGTAATTCTGAGATTGTCTCTCCTAGATTTATTTTTTAGGCCAGTCATGTTTTCAATAAAATATTTCATGGTTTTTTTCTGTTTTTTCATTCCTTTGATTCCCCTTGATTGTTTCTTGATTTTTCATGAGAGCATTAGTTTCTAGATGGTTAATTCTGATTTTTAAAGCCTGGTTTTCTTCTGTTTTTAACCACCCAGTGGTGGAGGAGGAGAAGAACCATCTTCATGTCAGGGATTAGAATAAAATGAAGCTATCTGCTGCCATACTTTGTACTTGCTTGCTGGCTGTAACATTTGTGGCTGTGGCTCTGGCTCATGAGTATCCATTCTCTCAAGGATGAAATAAAAGAGTCTTTGACACTGACACCAAGTTCAAGATTCTTCTGAGTGGGGTTGTCATTTCTCTCAGAAAAGTTGTCTTTTCTGGGTCTAGTGTAGAGGGTGATCTATGGATCCTTTCAATGTCTATATTGCCCTCTTGCTGTAGAATTTCAGGGCAATTTTGCTGAATAATTTCTTTTAGTATGGTGTCCAAATTTCTATTAATTTCTGCTTTTTCAGGAAGACCAATGATTCTCGGATTGTCTCTTCTAGACCTGTTTTCTTGGTCTGTGTCACTTTCTCAATTAAATATTTCATGTTTCCTTCTATTTTATCAGTCTTTTGACTTTGTTTTATTTGTTCTTGCTGTCTTTAGAGATCATTAGCTTCTACTTGCTCAATTCTAGCCTTTAGGGACTGGTTTTAGGCTGTAATCTTTTGGTTTTCCTTTTCAATCTGGTCATTTCTAGTGTTCAATTTGCTTATCAGTTCATTTGATTTCTGAGCCTCACTTTCCAATTGCAAAATTCTGCCTTTTAAACTGTTATTTTCTTGCCAGATTTTGGTTTCCAATTTGCTTACCATTTCATTTGATTTTGGGGAATCTTTCTCCAATTGTGAGTTTCTGTCTTCTAACCTGTTTATTTCCTTTTGAGCTATTTCCCACTTCTCTCGCCAAATCTCTTCCAACTTTCTCATCATCTCAGATTTGAACTCTTCAATAGCTTGTGGGCAGTTTTCATTATTTTGGGAAGGTTTGGATATGATTACTTGTTTGTTCTTCTCTGCTGTTTGCTCTTTTGTCTGGATTTTATCTGTGTAAAAGTTGTTGAGTGTTACAGATTTCTTCTTGATGATCTTTCTCTTTTGGGGTTCTTGTCTCTGGCTTGCCATTGTTAGCCCTGCGCCCTCTCAGGTTTATCCTCACACTCGGGGTCTGTCTGGGCTCTTAGGCTCTTGAGGTCTCAGTTGTTCTCAGGGTCAAGCCTCCTGGTGGTCCCCTTACTTGTTCCTCTGCTCGAGGCTCCTTTAATAGTCTCAGGGCATTGCTTCCACAGTTGTGAACCCCCAATGCACTGGGTCCCCACTCAAGGTCCACACCTGCGCTCAAGATCCAAGTCCTTGCCTGCACTCAGGATTTGTGTCTGGGCTTGCGTCCATGCCCGTACTCATGCCTGCGCTCAGGGTCTGCGTTCAAAGCCTGCGCGTGTTCTTTAGCCTCTTGGGGTCTTAGGTATTGCTGCTCTCAGGAGCAGGCCCTGGTGACCCCAAGTAGCTGCCAAGGACTTAATCTGTACCCCAAACTTGCTCTAACTCTTGTGCACTGGCTTTGGCACTGTAGGTGGTATGGGGTGGGGGAGAGGTTTGCTCAGCTCGCATTTTAGTGAGAGCTGTTTTACCCCTTTATAGCATGGAAATGACATGATTCCACATACCTCCAATGCTGCACCCTGTTGTGGGGTCCCTTTGTTCCTCTGGATTTGTTTTTATGTCTTCTTGAGGAGTCCTGTATGTTTCAGTTAGGAGAGGTTAAGCAGCTGCTTTTTACTCTGCCGCCATCTTAACCAGGAAGTCCCCCCTATTAATATTTTTGCTGAGGCTATTTTCAATTTGTAAATTAATCTGGGAACCTCATTCATCCAGAAGAGTTCTGTAATCTGGCTGCTTAAGTCATCCAATTCTCATTATATTAACTTGAGCGTTTTGCATCTCAAAAACCAATTATTTTAAAATCTCAAATTTCATGGAACATATATTTGAGACTTTTCTGTTTTATCCTTGTTGAATTATTTTTTCTTTAAAATTTTGTAATTTGAGCTAATAACAAAGAATGGCATAATGAATTTGTTTTCTTTTTGCTGTTTATTTGTTATTAGCTTTGAAAAAACTATTTCCACTTGAACTATTTTATTATGTTACATTTGATTAAACATTGCCATTGTCCATCATATTTCTTTTTACTATTTTCTATATATACTTTCTATGTTCAGTTTTTAATAATATTCTCATTACCAATGTATTTTTATTATCATTTGTTTTCAGTGGGTTGTTTCCTCAGTTTCCTATGTTGGTAATATTCTACAAATTTATATTATTGGCAGTATCTGATGTAATCTGCCACTTTTTATATAATTCATTTTTAATAAGAAATTTATGTATTATTTTTTAAGCTTTATCATGTATCTACACTTCTTTTCCTTCATACTCTTACTACTTATTTCAGTATGAGCTTAACCATAATATATAAAATTCCTCCTTTTCTAAATGCCCCTATATCATTTTGTCCTAGTACATATTTACTGTGGACTTCAGCTCTAAGTTACTTCCAAATATTTTTTTCTTTCCATTCAGTTATTTTTTCCTATAAAGGCATTAGACTGAGGTTTTTTAATATGTTCAATTCTGTCACTTTTAAATTTTGGTATTTTTGTTGAATTTTTAATATATTCTAATAATGTTTCATGTTGTCTTTTTTGATCGTCACTTCCTAGATTAAATTTAAGCCTTCATATCCCCAACCTCATTGATTATTCTTAGTTACTAAAATGTCTCCTGATGTCCTGGAAAAGTTATGATGCCTGACCTATACTGCTTTCTCAATCTGCCTTTTCCTAATTACCAAAGAAAATCCCAGAAATTAGGTCATGTCTTATTCTCAACAGAAAATAGACATTAGGAATTTCACAAATATTTCTTTCTTTCTCTTTTTTCCTGCCTTCTAGCTCTGAATCTAGTTTTGCTCAAGATTGAAAGAAAATGACTTTTCAAGATTTAGTTTTTGGCATCATCTTCTTCATTCAGACAGGTGTTGGTGTCCTGGGAAACTTCTTCCTCCTTTGTCTTTATGCCATCACTTTTCTCACTGGCCACAGACTGAAGCCCATAGACTCAATTTTGGTCCATTTAGTTTATCAAACTCAGTAGTGCTTATTATCAAAGGAATCCCCCAGACAATGTTTGCTTTGGGCCTGAAAATTTTCCTGGACCATTTTGCATGTAAACTTATGATTTATATCCACCGAGTGGCCCGAAGTCTTTCCCTGAGTTTTACCTGCCTCCTGAGTGGATTTCAGGTGATCTCTATCAGTTCCTTTACCTGGTTTAAATTGTCAGAACTCAAAAAATAAGCTTCCAAAGAATATTGTCACCTTCTGTCTTTTCTTCTGGATCCTATGTATACTGATAAATATCTATGCTTACAAATATACAGAACTTTACAGAAAATAGTAACAACACAAGGTTATGGCATATGGGGTTCTATTTAGCTTTTGCTCCAGCTTCATTCAAAGCCTTACTATTTGTAATTGTGTTCTCCATTCCTGATTTCCTATGTGTGGGATGTATGGTCACGGCCAGTGGCTATCTGATGCTTTTCTTACATAAGCACCATCAAGTAGTCCAGCATATTCACAGCTCCAGCTTTATCCCAAGAACCTCACCTGAGACAAGAGCCACCCATACCATTTTGCTATTGGTAAGTACCTATGTTTTCTTTAACTCAATCAATTCTATTTTAGCAGTTTATCTCTTTCAATTTGAGAAATATCATCAGTGGTTGATGCCTACCTCAGTTTTCTTAGCTGCATGTTTCCCAGCCATCAGTCCCTTTGTTCTGATATCCCATTATTCTAGAATTCTCCATTTATGCTGCTCAACTATGGGGAAAGACAAACTCCCCAAATCTTCTTCCAAGGGATTCCACTACTCAATGATGTATTTCTAATCTGACTAGCAAATACCTTTACATAATGATGACCATCATGTCAGCTTAGAATAGGATCAAAGGATTGCAGGACTTGGGAACTTAGAGGTTTCTTACTAATCTTCTAATAAAAATATTATTTATATAAAGCTTTACATTTTGCAAAGTGCTTTTCATATATTATAATTATTTTGTTTCTACAACAGTCCTATGAAGAATGTGATAAACTTTGACTCAGAGGATACATGATTTCTCTTATCACATAGTTAATAAGTATCAGAAGTTGCTCTTATGTTTTCTAGTTTTTCCTCAACCTCTCTCATTTGTCTTTGAAAATCTTTTTAAGCATTTCCAAAAACTATTTTGGGGGTGTCTGGGTTAAGATGGCGGCAGAGTAAAAAGCAGCGCTTAACCTCTCCTGACCAAAACAAACAGGACTTCTCAAGGGGGCATAAAAACAAAACCAGTCGAACAGAGGGACCTCACAATAGGGTGCAGTGTGGAAGGTACGTGGAATCGGGGCATTTCCATGCTATAAAAGGGTGAAACAGCTCTCACCAAATCGCGGGCTGAGCAACCACCCCCTTCCCCCCACCAAACACAAACACCACCTGCAGCACCGAAGCCAGGTCAAAAGAAATAGAGCAAGTTTGGGGCACCCATCAAGTCATTGGCAGCTCCAGGGCCTGTTCCTGAGAGAAGCAAGATTTAGGACCCAAAAAAGCTGAGTAACGCACAGGGACTCTGAGCACAGACACAGAGCGCAGGCGCGGGTGGAGATGCAGGTGGAGGCCAACCCAGGCGAGAGCAAAGGCTCTGAAACCCTGAGTGGGGAACCAGTGCAGACAGGTATACGACTGTGGAAGTAGTGCCCTGAGACTTGTAAAGGAGCCTCTTGCAGAGGATCAAACAAGAGGGTCCACCAGGGGGCTTGACCTTGGAAAAAACCAGACCTCAGACCTCAGGACCCAAAACACTGCAGACAGTCTCTGAGCACAAGGATAAAGCTGAGAAGCTGCTGGGCTAACAATGGCTACCCAGATCCAAGAAGTCCATAAGAAAGAGAGAAAGATTAAAAACAAGAAGAAGAAATCTTTAACACTTGACAACTTTTACACAGAGAAAATCCAGACTACCGAGCAATCAGAAGAGGAGAAAAAACAAGCAATCACATCTGAACCATCCCAAGAAAATCAAAACTGGTCACAAGCTCTTGAAATGTTCAAAACTGAGATGATGAGAAAGTTGGAAAAGATTTGGCCAGAGAAATGGGAAGCAGCTCAAAAGGAAATCAGGCAAGAAAATAACAGTTTAAAAGGCAGAATCTCGCAATTGGAAAGTGAGGCAAGTCAACTGAAGACCAGAAATGACCAGATTGAAAAGGAAAACCAGTCATTAAAGGCTAGAATTGAAGAATTAGAAGCTAATGATCTCTCAAGACAATAAGAACAAATAAAACAAAGCCAAAAGACTGAAAAAATAGAAGGAAACATGAAAGATCTCAATGAGAAAGTGACAGACCAAGAAAACCGCTCTAGAAGAGACAATTTGAGAATAATTGGTCTCCCTGAAAAGGGAGAAATTAATAGAAATTTGGACTCCATACTAAAAGAAATTATTCAGCAAAATTGCCCTGAAATCCTACAAAAGGGCAATATAGACATTAAAAGGATCCATAGGTCACCATCGAACATTCGATCCAGATAAGAAAACGCCCAGAAATATAATTGCCAAATTCAAGAGCTTCCAAGTAAAAGAAAAAATCTTACAAGAAGCCAGAAAGAGACAATTCAAATATCAAGGAGCACCAATAAGAATCACACAGGATCTGGCAGCCTCCATGCTAAAAGACCGCAAAGCTTGGAATATGATATTCAGAAAGGCAAAAGAGCTGGGCCTGCAACCACGGATAAACTACCCATCAAAATTGACTATATACTTTCAGGGGAAAGTATGGGCATTCAACAAAATTGAATATTTCCAAGTATTTGCACAGAAAAGACCAGGGCTAAATGGAAAGTTTGATATCCAACCACAAAAATCGAGAGAAACATGAAAAGGTAAATAAGAAACAGAGGGGAAAGAAAGAGAACTCATAATTTTTTAAATTTGCCTTTTTAAGGGCTTCAGTAAGATCTAATTGTTTGTATTCCTATGTGGATAAATGCTATGTATAGTTCTCTGTAGTGAACTCCATTCACTATTAAGTATTCACTATTATAGTGGTTGGAAGAATGGTTTATGGGGAGAGGGTGGAGTGCTAAATGGTCTAAGATGATATGGGGGGTGGGAAAGAGGAGGGTGAATGGAGGGGGACACCAGGGGAAACTTGAGAGAATAAGAAAAATAGGATAATCTATTACACAAAAAGAGGGCATGGGATGGGGAGGGGACAAATACTATTATAAGAAGGAGAGGAAGAGAGCAACAAGAGGTAATTTCTAAACCTTACTCTCAGTGTAATCAACTCGGAGAGGGAAGAGTAGCTATACTATCCATTGGGATATAAAACTCTGTCTAACCCTACTGAAAAAGTCAGAAGGGATAAACCAAGGGGAGCAGGGGAGAGGGGAGGTCAAAAGAGGGAGGGGAGAAGAAGGGGGAGGAAATTTATTTGGCCTTCAAAACAAAAGAGGGGAATAACAAGGGAGGGGGCAGAAAGGGAAGTCAATCAAGGGAGTGGATAAAGGATACAGGCTTAATAGCAAACCATTGGTTTAAAAGGAAATAGTTTAAGAAGAAGGGGTAGGAATAGGGGAGAATACAAAAATGTCAGCGAATGCACAGCTGATAATTATAACTCTGAATGTGAATGGGATGAACTCGCACATAAAACGGAAGCAAATAGCAGACTGGATTAGAAACCAAAATCCCACCATATGTTGTCTACAAGAAATACATATGAGGAGGGTGGACATACACAAGTTTAAAGTTCAGGGCTTGAACAAAATCTTTTGGGCGTCAAATGAGAAAAAGAAGGCAGGAGTGTCTATTGTGATTTCTGACAAAGCCAAAGTAAAAACAGATATGATTAAAAAAGACAGGGAAGGTCATTACATCCTGATTAAAGGCAGTATAAACAATGAGGAAATAACACTGCTCAATATGTATGCACCAAGTGGCATAGCATCCAAATTCATAAAGGAGAAACTGGAAGAGCTCAAGAAGGAAATAGATAGTAAAATCATAATAGTGGGACACCTAAATATTCCTCTTTCATATCTAGATAAATGAAACCAAAAAAATAAATAAGAAAGAGGTAAGAGAGATGAATGAAGTCCTAGAAAAATTAGATTTAATTGACATGTGGAGAAAAATAAATAGGGACAAAAAGGAATACACCTTTTCAGCTGCACATGGTACATTCACAAAGGTTGACCATGTAATAGGGCATAGAATCATTGCAAACAAATGCAAAAGAGCAGAAATAATAAATGTAACCTTCTCAGATCATAATGCAATAAAAATAATAATTAGTAAGGGCACCTGGACAGGCAAATCAAAAACTAATTGGAAATTAAATAATATGATTCTCCAAAACCAATTTGTCAAAGAAGAAATCATAGAAGCAATCAACAATTTCATTGAAGAAAATGACAATGATGAGACATCCTACCAAACTCTGTGGGATGCAGCCAAAGCAGTACTCAGGGGGAAATTTTTATCATTGAGTGCATATATTAACAAAGTAAGAAGGGCAGAGATTAATGAATTGGGCATGCAACTCAAAAAATTAGAAAGCGAGCAAATTAAAAATCCCCAGATGAAAACTAAATTAGAAATACTAAAAATCAAGGGAGAAATTAATAAAATCGAAAGTAAGAGAACTATTGAATTAATAAATAAGACTAGAAGCTGGTACTTTGAAAAAACAGATAAAATAGACAAAGTACTGGTCAATCTAATAAAAAAAAGAAAAGAAGAAAACCAAATTGACAGTATCAAAGATGAAAAGGGAGACCTCACCTCTAAAGGGGAAATTAAGGCAATCATTAAAAACTATTTTGCCCAATTATATGGCAATAAATATAACAATTGAGGAGATATTGATGAATATTTGCAAAAATATAAACTGCCTAGATTAGCAGCAGAAGAAATAGAATACCTAAATAATCCTATATCAGAAAAAGAAATTGAACAAGCCATCAAAGAACTCCCCAAGAAAAAATCGCCATGGCCTGATGGATTCACAAGTAAATTCTATCAGACATTCAAAGAGCAACTAATCCCAATACTATACAAATTATTTGACATAATAAGCAAAGAAGGAGTCCTACCAAATTCCTTTTATGACACAAACATGGTACTGATTCCAAAGCCAGGGAGATCAAAAACAGAGAAAGAAAACTATAGACCAATCTCCCTAATCAACATAGATGCAAAAATCTTAAATAGAATACTAGCAAAGAGACTCCAGCAAGTAATTAAGAAGATCATCCACCATGATCAGGTGGGATTTATACCAGGAATGCAAGGATGGTTCAACATTAGGAAAACCATCCTCATAATTGACCATATCAATAGTCTATTAAACAAAAATCACATGATTATCTCAATAGATGCTGAAAAAGCCTTTGACAAAATACAGCATCCATTCCTATTGAAAACACTGAAAAGTATAGGAATAGAAGGACCTTTCCTAAAAATAATAAACAGTATATACCTAAAACCATCAACAAGCATTATATGCAATGGGGATAAATTAGAAGACTTCCCAATAAGATCAGGAGTGAAACAAGGATGCCCATTATCACCTCTATTATTCAACATAGTACTCGAAACACTTGCAGTAGCAATTAGAGAAGAAAAAGAAATCGAAGGTATCAAAATAGGCAATGAGGAGACTAAGCTATCACTCTTTGCAGATGATATGATGGTCTACTTAAAAAATCCTAGAGAATCAACTAAGAAGCTTGTAGAAATAATCATCAACTTTAGCAAAGTTGCAGGATACAAAATAAATGCACATAAATCATTAGCATTTCTATACATTTCCAACACATTAGTACAGCAAGAGGCAGAAAGAGAAACACCATTTAAAATCACCCTAGACAATATAAAATACTTGGGAATCTATCTACCAAAACAAACACAGAAATTATATGAAAACAACTACAAAACACTTTCCAAACAAATAAAACTGGATCTAAACAACTGGAAAGCCATTGGTTGCTCATGGGTAGGACGAGCTAACATAATAAAAATGACCATCCTACCCAAATTAATTTACTTATTTAGTGCCATACCTATCAAACTACCAGAAAACTTCTTTACCGAATTAGAAAAAAAACTATAACAAATTTAATTTGGAATAACAAAAGATCAAGAATATCAAGGGAAATAATGAAAAAAACGTGAAGGAAGGTGTCTTAGCAGTACCAGATATTAAACTATACTATAAAGCAGCAGTCATCAAAACAATATGGTACTGGCTAAGAGACAGAGGGGAGGATCAGTGGAATAGACTTGGGGTTAATGACATCAGCAAGACAGTGTATGATAAACCCAAAGAGCCCAACTTTTGGGACATGAATCCACTATTTGACAAAAATTGCTGGGAAATTTGGAAAACAATATGGGAGAGATTAGGTCTAGATCAACATCTCACACCCTACACTAAGATAAATTCAGAATGGTTGAATGACTTGAATATAAAGAGGGAAACTGTAAATAAGTTAAGTGAACACAGAATAGTATATTTATCAGATCTTTGGGAATGGAAAGAATTTAAAACCAAGCAAGAGTTAGAGAAAATTACAAAATGTAAATTAAATGGTTTTGATTATATTAAACTAAAAAGTTTTTGTACAAACAAAAACAATGTAGTCAAAATCAGAAGGGAAACAACAAATTGGGAAAAAATCTTTATAACGAAAAACTCTGACAGGGGTCTAATCACTCAAATATACAAGGAGTTAAAGCAATTGTATAAAAAATCAAGCCATTCCCCAATTGATAAATGGGCAAGAGACATGAATAGGCAATATTCAGGTAAAGAAATCAAAAGTATCAATAAGCACATGAGAAAGTGCTCTAAATCTCTAATAATTAGAGAAATGCAAATCAAAACAACTCTGAGGTATCACCTCACACCTAGCAGATTGGCTAAAATGAAAGAAGGGGAGAGTAATGAATGCTGGAAGAGATGTGCAAAATTGGACATTAATGCATTGCTGGTGAGGTTGTGAAATGATCCAACCATTCTGGCTGTCAATTTGGAATCATGCTCAAAGGGCTATAAAAGACTGCCTGCCCTTTGATCCAGCCATACCATTGTTGGGTTTGTACCCCAAAGAGATCATAGATAAACAGACTTGTACGAAAATATTTATAGCTGCGCTTTTTGAGGTGGCAAAAAACTGGAAAAGGAGGGTCTGTACTTCAATTGGGGAATGGCTGAACAAATTATGGTATATGCTTGTGATGGAATACTATTGTGCTAAAAGGAATAACAAACTGGAGAAGTTCCAGGTGAACTGGAAAGACCTCCAGGAACTGATGCAGAGCAAAAGGAGCAGAGCCAAAAGAACATTATACACAGAGACTGATATACTGAGGTAAAATCGAATGTAATGGACCTCTGTACCAGCAGCAATACAAAAACCCAGGACAATTCTGAGGGATTTATGGTAAAGAACGCTACCCACATATAGAGGAAGGACTGCAGGGGAGGAAACATATAAGAAAAACAGCTGCTTGAATGCATGGGTTGGGGTGGACATGATTGAGGATGTAGACTCGAAACGACCACACCAATACAACTGCCAACAATTTGGAAATAGGTCTTGATCAAGGACACATGATAAAACCAGTGGAAATGTGTGTCGGCCATGGCTGGGGGGAATGCAGGGGGTGAAGGGGAAAGTAGGAGCATGAATCATGTAACCATGTTAAAAATGAATATTAATAAATGTTTAAAATTTAAAAAAAAGATAAAAGGGCAAAGGCATAGCAAATGGAGTCAAATGATTTGCCCAGGGTCACACAACTAGGAAGTGTCTGAGGCCAGATTTGAAGTCAGGTCCTCCCAATTCCAAGTCTGACATTCTAGTCACTGTGCCTTCTAGGTGGCTCATTCCTTTTTGTGAAGAAAAAAAAAATAACTTACCCACTACCAAAAGGAATGAACTTGAAGGGTATTCTTTTGGTAAAAGGTCAATAGAGTCTTTGCTTTAAGAAGTTACAACTTTTCCTTGATCATTTCTAGGAAATATGTCAATTAATTTGTTAAGATAGCATTTGCAGGCATAAAAGTCTTAACCGACCTTGTAAACCCTAGTATTGTGAATAAAAATCTGATCTTGCAGACTGGTTGGGTTCAGTGGCTGTTTCTGGCATGTTATTGTCTGTGTGACTCTAGGCAAATCATTAAGAGCTGCCAGTGCTCCAAGCCAAGCAATTCTTTAAAAGTATAAATTGCAAAGCAAGTGTCAATCTACACTTACAGAGGGAATTTCTTTATTAGGAGTTTCCTCCTAAAGTGAGATCAGAGGTCCGATAAAGAACAACAATAATAAATTTCACCCCAAAAGTGACCTTATAAACATTAGAGAGGATCATATGGAACTTCAAATCAGACATTATTGTTATATTTTAGCAGTCACAATTTGACAGTCAATAAGCTTTTATTTTACACCTACTATGAGTCAGGCATTGGACTGAGTTCTGAGGATAGAAAGAAATGAAAAAGACAGTCCCTTCTGTCAAGGAGCTCATAATCTAAGGAGTGGTGGTGGTGAGAGGGAGACCATGCACACAAATATGACAGCAATGCCAATGGCAGAAGTAGAAAAAATTGCATCGTGATCCAAGAGAATTCTGAGGGACTTATGAGAAAGAATGCTATCCATATCCAGAGAAAGAACTGTGGGAGCAGAAACACAGAAGAAAAGCAACTGCTTGATCACATAGGTTGATGGGGATATGATTGGGGTATAGACTCTAAATGATCACCCTAGTGCAAATATCAATATGGAAATAGGTCTTGATCAATGACACATGTAAAACCCAGTGGAATTGTACATTGATATTCTTAATTAATAAAGAAAATAATTAAAAAAAGAAAAAAAACTATTTTGGGGCTTGTACCATTTAGTGTTTTTGTTTTGTTTGCTCTTTTAGAAGTAGGTTTGTTTTTTTTTTAACTTAACTGTCCTTTGAATTTAAACCGAGGTTTTCTCTGTTCCTGTAGTAGCTATCTATACTTGAGTTCTTTCTCTTTGGCTTAATATTATATTTTTTTTTGTTTTTTTCATATTTTAGTAGTGAAACCAATAGGCTTAATTGTTAATTTTATGTTTGATTTGAGCTCTGTTCCAAGGTTGGGGAGGGGGGAAGGGGAGTAAATGCCTCAGGTTTCAGGGTACTTTGTGTTTGTTATTTCCTAGGCCCTACTTATTTCTTTTGATTTCTCTAATTCAGGGCCAGGTGTGGTCTCTGCTCTCCCTTGCTCAAACCCTGGTCTGTGATTGACCTCAGGTGTTCCAACTAGAGACCCCTCTGGTGGTTTTGTCACTAAAAGAAGAAGGTTTGCCTCTCTTTTGGAAAGCAGTCAGGGACTTCACTCTCCTGTATGGCTCCAGCCACACAGCACTCACTGATGTGTATGATATCTTTGCTCTTCCTTTCTCAAAGCTGGAGCCTCAGAAAGATTTGGTGTCTACTTACCATACCTAAACCCCTGAAGTCTTTCCCTGTTCAGTGTTCAATTCCAAGCCATGGGTGAGCAAGGAACCACTAGAGCAGGGGTCGACAACGTACGCCTCTTTCTGCAGGAGGCATAAAGTCAATTTTTTTTTCAGGCACTGTTATAGGAGCGCACTGTGAGCACTGTACAGTTCTCACGAAATTACATTTTTAAAAATGTGGTGTTTATGGCTCTCATGGCCAAAAATGTTGCCGACCCCTGCACTAGAGCCAAGGCTGCACCTACATAGTTGTTTTCCCACAACTTGCGACTTATTGGCTCCATCAGTATCTGCCACTGGGAAATAGACTTCTATAACAAGAAGACAAGGTGAAGCTGCCTGCCCTCCCCCTAGGAATTGGAGCTTGTTTATATCTCAGTTTTTGCTATGGGGGGCTTATACCACCAGTCAACCCTTCTCCTGAGTTATCCCTGGCTGCTCTGTTTAATTCCCAACTCTTTTCCATGTGGGCCACTTTTAGCATTGTTTCTATGGAATTATTTCTGATTATTTGTGGGGGAGTTTGAAGGGTGAGCCAGTCTCATGCCCAATTCTTCCATCTTCTCACAATTCTCTGATGTGTTCTAAAGATCACAAATCTATGTTTCAGAAAATTGGAATAGAGGATACTTCTTTGTTATCTTCCAGAAGTGCTATCAATAAGAAATCCATAAGCATTTATATAATAGTAAAATTAGGACTTTGGTCCTTAGAATTTCAATAAAGTTTATTAGAATTACTTGGATAGGTAAAAGATGAGAAATAGAAAGAGAAAGAGAGATTTAAAGTAACCTAATCTAGCTCCCACATGGGTGCTTCCAGCAGCATCACCAGCAGCAAGTTTCTTCTCCAGACACCAAAGACAGAGAGAGCTACCACTTCCCCATTCACCCTTTTTATCCTCTCTTTTACATCCTGTTCAAATTCAGAGCCATGTCTGGTTCAAGTTTAAAGTCACGTAGCCTATGTTGGGATGTTGGGACATAGGATGCAGGGCAATATCCCATGCTCAGTCCCAAGAGAGGGGTGTAAATTCCTTTCACACAATCCCACCTTTGATTCTTTGGTAGACCAGCATGTTAAATCTCCTCACTAGGGTTTGCTAGGGGATTAACATGCCAAGCTTCTCCAGTGAATCATTCCACATATGTAGCCTGTACAGATATAAAGATTCTCTTAAAATATTGTACCTTACATAAAGGGAATTGCAACAATTTGGGGGAATAAGAGGGAAAGAAAGAATAAAGAAAAGAAGAGGAAAAAATGATTTGTAGACACATTGACAAAAAGTCAAATAGGGGTCCCTCTCCTGCAGGAAGCCATCAAAGCTCATGACATTCACACAGCCCCACATGACCTCTGGAACCCACATAGCAGGTGACAGAGGGATGGTGATTCCACTTAGATGCCCCTTTGTCGGTGATGGGCAAACTTTTTAAAGAGGGGACCAAACGAAAGGAAATGCTCATCTGTCAGTCTGTTTCTAAGGCAACTCTTTTGAAGTTTCATTGTATTGTATCCTACTCATTGTATTCATCAGATTAGGAATAGTGTTGGGAGGCCAGACAGAATATTTCAGGGGGCCGCATCTGGCCCACAGCCTGTAGTTTGCCCATCACTGCCCTATGTGACTCTTTTCTCACTAATATTCCCTTTGATTGGAATTATTGTAGTCAATATCTCTATTCAGCCCCAGGAACATATAGAGGAACATTGTAGGCTATTATTAGAGCCCTTACAAGCCCTCTATAAACTCCTAGGAAATTCCCACCTTTACATGCAGCAATATAGAAATTCCCCTAGAAGCCACTTCACAACAAACCAGCAAATAATGACTTAATGTTAAAGATTTAAAAACCCTAACTTGGGCCTCTCACTCCCAGACTCAGGTGCCTGCAAAAATAGGCCAGAATAGTCTCCAAGTTTCCTCCCTCCCTAATCTGATCAATACAGTATGCTAACATAATACAACAATGAATGAAATATGGAGAAATTGTCTCCCATGCCTGTACTTTCCCACCACTGTGGCCCAAGAGATATGTCAAACATACCTAATACATTGTTTCTAAGAAAAGATGTATGGTGAGAATGGATTTCCATGCCAAAATTTTGTGTGATCTCAAAGTGTATAAAATAAACCTTAATGAAGGCAAAGCAGAGCAGTATTCATGATGCCTGCCTGCCTGGCTGAAATTCAAACTGTTTCTTGTCCATCTCATTCATGCCAATGCTGTCCTGCCACTGAGATTTTCCTAGACCTGTGGGAACTCTCCTTTGGCACAAGAGTTCACATTAAAAATAAATGATAGGCTTAACTTCCTTCAGTTCTGTTCATTATATCTCAAAGTTTACTCTGAATTTCTTGATGCCTCCAGAAGATCCAGTTTTCTTCATTCAGGATGTTGGTTGATTTTTCTTCCTAAAATTGCTTTAAAAGATCTTAAACCTTGGATTTTAGGAAATTAATGTAATGCCCCCTTAGGAAGGTGTTCACCAACCCCCATGGGATATATGACTGAGCTATGGTGTGATGATAGAGTTAACTCTCCCTTTGTCTATTTTAAGTTAATCAAATCAAGAATTCAAAATACCCCTACTTAACACTTAAGTAAGAGAATTCACAAGTCACTTACTAGAGAAAACTCTTACTTCCAAAGGGCACTGCCCAGCTCTGGGCAGTGCTAGGCAAATTGAAAGATTACAATTGGTTTCTGTGAAGAGGGGGAGAGATAAGAAATGACATGGAAAAGGGGGGTATAAAAGAAGAGACCAGCATGGTCTGGTATCTTTTTCCTTTCTTGGCTTTTGGAGAAACTTCCCTTGGATTTTGCATTGGTGAATAGAGCTGAAGAGACATGCTTTTCCTTGGAGTCATTCTGCGCTGGTGGAACTCTAGCTGAAGACACCACTGTGACTTCTGGCTGAAGACTACCAGGAAATCCATGTGGAGATCAGGACTTGGGGAAGCCCCTTCTGGGTGCTGAAGTGGGCTTCACTTCACCAGAGAAGCACTTAGGGCTGATAAGCTAGACCAGGCTTTGTCTCCTTCCTATATTTTCCACTTTCACTATTTCTATGTTGTTGTAAATAAAAGCTGCTAACAGTCACTTTTGACTTAAGGGCTAATATTTTATAAACAGTGACCACAATCTCATTTTTATAACTCATATTGAGTCAAAACCCAATTTAATTGTTACAATGGGGTATATGAATAAATTCTCAAAAAAAAGTCAACTAGAAGAGCAAAAAATTCTAGATTATATATATGTATATATACATATATATACATATAAATCTTATGTGCATAATTATGAAAAAGTAAAATTACAACAGGTACTTAAATCACTTGCAAGGCCCATTTTAGGTAGTTTACATCCTACAAGCCTGTAGGACATTACAGAAGTATTGCACTTACTGTAACCAGGAATACAGAAAATTGCCATACTATGAAAGAAGAAAAGGGGACAAAAGTTTGAGGTAAAATGGAAGTATGATTCCCTGGTCTGATTTTCCTTCAATCTTAGAGAGACGGGAGCCAAAATTAAAGCCAAACAAAGGTACATATAGAAACCTGGCATGAGGAAGTCCAGTGTCTGAATTTGCCAAACAGCCTCTTCCTCGAACCCCAAAACAAGTCTTCTGTATTGGCATAGATCCTCATCAATCCCACAGGGATTGTTGGTCTCCTTGACTTGTGCTTCTTTGCACTATGCTGTGCCTCCTTAGTAATCCCTTCTTCTGAAATCAGATAAAAATATTAGCTAAAGCTCCATAATACTTAACAATCAATGGCAGGTTTCCATAGTCTAAAGCTTTGGGGTATGCATTGGTATTAGGGCTAATAGATATTGGAAACTTATCCTTCAAAATTAAAAAAAAACATTAACACTGATTCCATATTCTCAAATTTAAAAAAAGCATGTTAATCCCCCACAAGAATCAAAGTGGGGACTGTGCAAAAGGAAATTGATCCTTCCCCCTTCCAATTATGTGTACCTAGCATGTGGCCTAGAAGTGAGGACTGCATGAGGAAAATCATTGGGTAGATTTAGCCAATGAGGTTTAAACAGCAGCCAGAAAAATGGAGTCAAGAATATCATGACTCCAGGAGGATAGAGTGATTTTCCCTGCAAATACCTACTGGGCTGCCTCCTCCAGGTGGCACAGGCAAAATGAAGAACCATGGTTGGTTCCTGAGATAAGATGTGTGGGAGTTAGTGGGTGGAGAAGTTTGATAAACTGAGGCAAGAGTGATTTCCACTCTTTTATCTTCCCTGTTTGTTGCTGACTGGACTGCCTGGTGAATGTGGCTAGGGAGGGCCTAATGGTGGCCATAGATTTAGCAAACTAAATGTAACAATAAGGAAAGTATCTTATATCTCCCTCTCTTATTTTTCCATCTTTTTCTCCCCCTACTTTTGATTTAACAAAATTATTAATTTACAATCCATCTCTTAATTTTAAATCTTACATTTTTGGTGACCATGAAAGACATCATCCCATGCACATTGTGCTAAATTGTGAGGATACAAAAAGAGGCAAAAGATATTCATGGACTTCCAAGAGCTCTCAGATATGTCATATGTCCATAGTTACTCAACTGTATTGTAGAAGACAGGTCTTCAAAGAAGGAAGTATGCAATCCCCATTTAAAGATAAGTAAACAGAGTCTTAAAGAAGTTAAGTAATTTGACCATAGTAATTTAAGTGATACCTTCTCTGAAGTGTAGACTCTAATATTGAAAGTTAAAAATGAAGTCACTGACAATTTTTTTTTCTTCATTGTCATAATACTGTTCTACCTTTGCTATTTTTAGCATTCTTTGAATGTACCTTAAATGTATTTCTTTAAATCCATGATTGAATGAAGATATTCTCTATAATTCTCTATCATTATATATTTTGTTATTCTTAACAATGAATTAGATAAATGATTCTTAATCTTCAAATTTCAGACCATAGGGAACTATAGAATTATTGGTCCAACAATATATATACAATAACATCTTGATATTTATTTAGCTTTAAGGTATATGAACAGGTGACATCTAGGTGTCTCAATGAATTGAGAGTCAGTCTTAGAGATGGGAAATCCTGAGTTCAAATTTGACCTCATATTTCCTAGCTGTGTGACATGAACAAGTCTCTTAACCCTCATTGCCCAGCCCTTACTGTTTATTCTGCTTTGCAACCAATACACAATAGTGATTCTCAGATGAAAGCTAAGGGTTTAAAAAAAAAAGATCTATTTATCTATTTGCTTTTCAAACAGTACAAACAATACAATTGCAACAATGAATAAATGCAGAGAACAACAGTCACATAGTTATATATACAAAAAGACTAGTAAGAGACTTTTTTAAGGATCTGTGCAAAGAGGTAGAAATAAAGGCAGAAATATGATAAAAGTAACAGTAAAAAAGTTGATAGAAGGCATAATGGACAGAACCTGACAATTTCCTGCCTATAAGTGAATATTTCTTTTGTGGAATGCCATTAAAATAGGTACATGAAAGGGAATGAGGGGAGCAGGAGAATAGAAAGGACTAAGTCATGTGCTATGGTCAAATCAAAGGCAAGCAATTAGGGGAAAAGAACGCTTGTGGTACCGCAAAAAAAGAACCTATAGTAGAGTGGGTGAGGGTGAGGGGGATGATTAAAAAGGAGAAAAGGAAGGAGTCCTTACTTTGGAGGGGGAAAGATTTTGCAATGACAGATACTCTTATCTGTAAAGAGAGATTAAGATCTTATAATGCAGTGATGCCAAACCTATGGCACATGTGCCAAAGATAGCACATAAAGAGTTCTTTGTGAGCATATACACTACCTCTCCTCCCCGCCACCCCAGTTCATTACTAGAAAGACAGAGGGACTCAGGAGGAGCTGCTTCCTTCCCCCTCCACCTGGGCTGAGGACATTCCTCACTTCGTCTACCCCTCCACCCAATGGAAATACTTTCTCCCTTCTCTATTTCCCATTGAATTTCTTAATCATTGTTCTGACTGGCTTGAATTTAAAGATTTTTCTTGTCTTTTGATTTTATATCATATTATATTCTGAATATACCCTACCACCTTCCAAATCCAATTAACCTTCCTTTGTAACAATTTTTTTAAGTCCATGAAATCAACTACTATATAGTCTGTGATCAATAATATATTCAATATTCCTGAGCAATACCTCACTCACCTCTTCAACAAAAGAAGGATTTTTTTAAATCATTACTCAATAACACATCATTTCATCTACATTTTTGAAAACTTTAGTTTCATTTCAGTCTTTACAATGTTATAACCATTGTGTAATTTGATCTCAGTTCATTTGGTCTTATTTCATATAAAACTTCTCATTTCTCTGCATTATTATCCTTTTTGTTTTGCAACAATAATCCAATAAATTCAAGTACAATACTTTGTTCAATTATAGTCCCTTCAATGAAGGCTCATTTTCTCCTAGTAGTTTTTTCTTTTTGTTATCACAAAAATTTTTGTTTTAAGTATTTTGTTCTATAAGTGATCTGTTTTTCTGTCTTTGCCTTAGCAAAGTGCCTAAGTGGAATTTGTGGACCAACGGTATGAACATTTATTCAAATTTTCCCCAACTAACAATTCTGCTTCTCCTGATTTCTTTTTTTTTTCATTTTATTGATGAGAATTCTAATATATTAAATTTACTTTTAAAAATCAGGGATTTTGCTAAATATTTCTATCATATATTTGATTTATTTATCTTCTAATTTTCAACATTTCTTCTTTATATTTATCTTGGTCTTGAAAATTAGCTAATTCCCTAGTTTGAAAAATATTTTTTCCACTCATTTAGATTCTCTATTTCTATTTTGTTGATATATATTTTTGGAGACATAATATTTATCTCTGAGGTTTGTTTTTGTTGCATAACCAAATACTGAGAAGTTGTCTCATCATTTTCATTCTTTTCCACATATTATTTTTTAAGTATTTTATTGCATTTCTATTTAAAGTATTTTATTGCTTTTTTGTTTTTACATTGTTCAGATTCCCCCTTGTATCCCTGCCTCTGCTCTTAGAGAGACATCCATTAAAACAAAGAGTTTTTATGAAAAGAAGAATAAGAGAAAAGTAGCTGATGAAATTCAACATCTTAGGGATAGAATCTTCCATTATAAGCAATATTCCATCCTTATGAACTCCTAACTATGGCAAAGGATTTTAGAAGATCTTCTCATACTTCTTATTTGAGGACATACTTGTTTTTTTTTAGATTCTGCATCATTTACTTATTTATTTATTTATTTATTCATTCATTCATTCATTTATTTATTTGTTCACTTACTTATTCATTTATTCATTCATTCATTTATTTATTATTCACTCATTCATTTATTTTATTTCTAGGTTTTCTTTTAATTTACTTTTTTATTCATTGTGCTTGTTAATACCTTCTTGGGTCTGCTTACTTCATTTTCTATCTGTGGAAAAAAATGCTACTCTAAATATTTTTGGATAGCATAGGGATTTTATTTATGTCTATCATTGATTTCCAAAATGATTGTACTAGACAATTATATGACAAGGCAGATAAAGCAGTAGGCCTGAAGTCAGGAAGACCTGAGTTTAAATCTGGCCTCAGACAGACATCCTAACTGTATGACCTTAAATAAATTCCTTGCCCTCTGCCTCAGTTTCCTCAACTGTAAAATGAGAATAGGTGCTCTTATCTTCCAATGTTGTTTTTAGAATCAAAGGATATATTATAGTGATTAGAACACTGAAACATAATATTCTCTCTATAAAGGCTAGCTACTATTACAATAGCTAACCTTTTATTAGTATTATTATCCTTATACTTTTTCTATATGCTCACTGATCTGTATGAAAATTTACATATTTTATTATTACTTTTATGGTTCTTTTTTAAAACAGTTCTTATTTTAGAAATATTAGATTTTGATTCAGTTTTCTTTTCTTTTTTCTTATTTACATTATTATAAAATATACATTTAGCATATCTATTTTTACACAGACACATATATATTTTTATTTTTTCCATACTGATTTCTCCTTTATCCTGTACTGTTCCAATGAACATTTTGGTAGTAGTAAAAAAAATACAAACAACTTATAAGACTCATTTTATATGGGAGAAAACTGATATGACACATTTCAAATATGTGTAACCTATGGCTCAAAGGGACATTTTTATGACTCTTCCCACTGGCGATTCATTAATAATTGCACCATGCCTGTGTCAGTGAAGAGTGGGTGAGAGCTAGACAGATGTGAGTTTTGACTTTTTTTTACTTTCAGCTTGGAAATAAAAGTCATGCTTTTTCAGATGTTTTTCAGATACTTGAAAGGAGGCAATGAGTGGGAGGAATCTAACAAAAGAAGACCTGAAACCTTGTTTGTGTCCCTAATCCCTTTAGGAAAGACCTGAGAGTCTCTCAGTTCCTCCCTCTCTCTCCATCCTGCCTTCCCTCCCCTGCTTGCTTCCAAAAATACAGATCACTCACTATGTATTGTCTGATATATATTCTCCTCTTGATAGCTTCTCTGATTTCTGTTTTTATATATTGACTAGAATAAAACATTTATTTGCTATTCATTATGTATTTTTATCATGAAACTGGCATCTGATAGGAAAGGAGTCCATTCTTCAAAAAATAACTTGTGCTGTTTCTTTCTTATTAAGGGATAACAATCAGAACAACTTGAACCTAAAAATTGCTTCCCCCAGTAGTAATTTTTTAAAATTTAAACATGTATTAATAATCATTTTTAACATGGTTACATGATTCATGCTCCTACTTTCCCCTTCACCCCCCGCCTTCCCCCCTCCCATGGCCGACGCACATTTCCACTGGTTTTGTCATGTGTCCTTGATCAAGACCTATTTCCAAATTGTTGGTGGTTGCATTGGTGTGGTAGTTTCGAGTCCACACCCTCAATCATGTCCACCCCAACCCATGCATTCAAGCAGTTGTTTTTCTTATATGTTTCCTCTCCTGCAGTTCTTCCTCTGAATGTAGGTAGCATCTTTACCATAAATCCCTCAGAATTGTCCTGGGTCATTGAATTGCTCCTGGTATAGAAGCCCATTACATTCGATTTTACCACAGTATATCAGTCTCTGTGTACAATGTTCTTCTGGCTCTGCTCCTTTCGCTCTGCATGACTTCCTGGAGGTCTCTCCAGTTCACCTGGAACTCCTCCAGTTTATTATTCCTTTTAGCACAATAGTATTCCATCACCCGCATATACCACAGTTTGTTCAGCCATTCCCCAATTGAAGGACATACCCTCCTTTTCCAATTTGTTGCCACCACAAAAAGCGCAGCTATAAATATTTTCATACAAGTCTGTTTATCTATGATCTCTTTGGGGTACAAACCCAACAATGGTATGGCTGGATCAAAGGGCAGGCAGTCTTTTATAGCCCTTTGAACATGATTCCAAATTGCCAGCCAGAATGGCTGGATCAGTTCACAGCTCCACCAGCAATGCATTAATGTCCCAATTTTGCCACATCCGCTCCAACATTCATTACTCTCCCTTTCTTTCATTTTAGCCAATCTGCTAGGTGTGAGGTGATACCTCAGAGTTGTTTTGATTTGCATTTCTCTAATTATTAGAGATTTGGAACACTTTCTCATGTACTTATTGATACTTTTGATTTCTTTACCTGAAAATTGGCTATTCATGTCTCTTACCCATTTATCAATTGGGGAATGGCTTGATTTTTTATACAATTGCTTT
>NC_058132.1:15014557-15041741 GCF_016433145.1 Gracilinanus agilis | reverse complement strand
ATTAGAGGTGAGGTCTCCCTTTTCATCTTTGATACTTTCAATTTGGTTTTCTTCTTTCCTTTTTTTTTATTAGATTGACTAGTACTTTGTCTATTTTATCTGTTTTTTCAAAGTACCAGCTTCTAGTCTTATTTATTAATTCTATAGTTCTTTTACTTTCGATTTTATTAATTTCTCCCTTGATTTTTAGCATTTCTAATTTAGTTTCCATTTGGGGATTTTTAATTTGCTTGCTTTCTAATTTTTTGAGTTGCATGCCCAATTCATTAATCTCTGCCCTCCTTAATTTGTTAATATATGCACTCAAAGATATAAATTTCCCCCTGAGTACTGCCTTGGCCACATCCCACAGAGTTTGATAGGATGTCTCATCATTGTCATTTTCTTCAATGAAATTATTGATTGTTTCTATGATTCCTTCTTTGACAAATTGGTTTTGGAGAATCATATTATTTAATTTCCAATTAGTTTTTGATTATCCTGTCCAGGTGCCCTTACTTATTATTATTTTTATTGCATTATGATCTGAGAAGGTTACATTTATTATTTCTGCTCGTTTGCATTTGTTTGCAATGGTTCTATGCCCTAAAACATGGTCAATCTTTGTGAATGTGCCATGTGCAGCTGAAAAGAAGGTGTATTCCTTTTGGTCCCTATTTATTTTTCTCCACATATCAATTAAATCTAATTTTTCTAGGACTTCATTCACCTCTCTTACCTCTTTCTTATTTATTTTTCGGTTTGATTTATCTAGATCTGAAAGAGGAATATTTAGATCTCCCACTAGTATGGTTTTCCTATCTATTTCCTTCTTGAGCTCTGCCAGTTTCTCCTTTATGAATTTGGATGCTATGTCACTTGGTGCATATATATTGAGCA
This sequence comes from Gracilinanus agilis, assembly GCF_016433145.1. NCBI lineage: Eukaryota > Metazoa > Chordata > Mammalia > Didelphimorphia > Didelphidae > Gracilinanus > Gracilinanus agilis. The sequence continues at coordinate 15,040,862 of NC_058132.1, read as the reverse complement.
GTGTTATTTCCTCATTGTTTATACCGCCTTTAATCAGGATGTAATTACCTTCCCTGTCTTTTTTAATCATATCTGTTTTTACTTTGGTTTTGTCAGAAATCATAATAGCCACTCATGCCTTCTTTTTCTCATTTGATGCCCAAAAGATTTTGCTCAAGCCCTGAACCTTAAACTTGTGTATGTCCACCCGCCTCATATGTGTTTCTTGTAGACAACACATGGTAGGATTTTGGTTTCTAATCCACTCTGCTATTTGCTTCCGTTTTATGTGAGAGTTCATCCCATTCACATTCAGAGTTATAATCATCAGTTGTGCATTTGCTGACATTTTCGTTTCCTCCCCTATTCCTACCCCTTCTCCTTAAACTATTTCCTTTAAAACCAGTGGTTTGCTATTAAGACCCTATCCCTTATCCCCTCCCTTGACTAACTTCCCTTTCTACCCCCTTCCTTATTCCCCCCCTTTTTGTTTTTAATGGCCTTATGAATTCCCTCCCCCCTTTTTCTCCCCTCCCTTTTTTTGACCTCCCCACTCCACTGTTTCCCTTGATTTATCCCTTCTGACTTTCTCACAAGGGTTAGATAAGAGTTTTATGTCCCAATGGATAGTATAGCTACTCTTCCCTCTCCGGGTTGATTACACTGAGAGTAAGGTTTGATTATTACCTCTTAATGCTCTCTTCCTCTCCTTTTTATAATACTATTTGTCCCCTCTCCTTCCCATGCCCTCTTTGTGTGTAATAGAATATCCCATTTTTCTTATTCACTCAAGTTTCTCTTGGTGTCCCCTGCTATTCACCCCCTCTTTCCCTTCCCCCATGTCATCTTAGATTATTTAGTGTTCCACTCTCACTCTGTGAATTATTTTTCTGATTACTATAATAGTGAATACTATAATAGTGAATAGAGTTCATTACAGAGAATTATACATAACATTTCTCTACATAGGAATACAGATAATTAGATCTTACTGAGGCCCTTAAAAAGGCAAATTTAAAAATTTTAAGTTTTCTTTCTTTCCCCTCTGTTTCTCATTTACCTTTTCATGTTTCTCTCGATTTTTGTGGTTGGATATCAAACTTTCCATTTAGCCCTGGTCTTTTCTGTGCAGATACTTGGAATTCTTCAATTTTGTTGAATGCCCATACTTTCCCCTGGAAATATATAGTCAATTTTGATGGGTAGTTTATCCATGGTTGCAGGCCCAGCTCTCTTGCCTTTCTGAATATTGTATTCCAGGCCTTACAGTCTTTTAGCGTGGAGGCTGCCAGATCCTGTGTGATCCTGATTGGTGTTCCTTGATATTTGAATTGTCTCTTTCTGGCTTCTTGTAAGATTTTTTCCTTTGCTTGAAAGCTCTTGAATTTTGTAATTATATTTCTGGCCGTTTTCTTATCTGATCGAATGTAGTGGGTGTTCTATGAATCCTTTCAGTGTCTATATTGCCCTCTTGTTGTAGGACTTCAGGGCAATTTTGCTGAATAATTTATTTTAGTATGGAGTCCAGGTTTCTATTTATTTCTGGTTTTTCTGGAAGACCAATTATTCTCAAATTGTCTCTTCTAGACGGGTTTTCTTGGTCTGTCACTCTCTCATTGAGATATTTCATATTTCCTTCTATTTTTTCAGTCTTTTGACTTTGTTTTATTTGTTCTTGTTGTTTTGAGAGATCATTAGCTTCTAACTGCTCAATTCTAGCCTTTAGAGACTGGTTTTCAGCTATGATCTTTTGGTTTTCTTTTTCAATCTGGTTCAATTTGCTTATCAGTTCATTTGATTTCTGAGCCTCACTTTCCAATTGCAAGATTTTACCTTTTAAACTGTTATTTTCTTGCCAGATCTCTTCCATCTTCCTCAGAATCTCAGTTTTGAACTCTTCCATAGTTTGTGAGGAGTTTTCCTTATTTGAGGAGGGTCCGGATGCTTGTTTGTTCTCCTCCTCTGTTTGCTCGGTTGTCTGGATTTTCTCTGTGTAAAAGTTGTCGAGTGTTAAAGACTTCTTTTTCTTGTTGTTTATCTCTCTCTTCTGAACTTCCTGAGTCTGGGTAGCCATCATTAGCCCAGCAGCTTCTCAGCTTTATCCTCGCACTCAGGGTCTGTCCGCGGTCTTTTGGCTCCTGAGGTCTGAGTTCTGGTTTTTTCCAAGGTCAAGCCCCCTGGTGGATCCCCTTGCTTGATCCTCTGCTGGAGGTTCCTTTACAAGTCTCAGGGCACTGCTTCCACAGTCGTATACCCATCTACGCTGGTTCCCCACTCAGGGTTTCAGAGCTTTAGCTCGCGGCTGTTTCTGCCTCCTCCCATGCCTCTGTTGCTCCCGTGCTCAGAGTTTGCGTGCGTTCTTTGGCTTTTTGGGGTCCCAAATCTTGCTGCTCTCAGGAACAGGCCCTGGAGCTGCCAATGACTTGATGGGTGCCCCAAGCTTGCTCTATTTCTTTTTAGCTGGCTTTGGCGTTGTATGTGGTGTGTGTGGAGAGGGTGGGGGTGGGGTTGCTCAGCCCGAGATTTAGTGAGAGATGTTTCACCCCTTTATAGCATGGAAATGTCCCGATTCCACGTACCTTCCACGCTGCACCCTGTTGTGGGGTTCCTCCGTTCATCTGGACTTGTTTTTATGTCCCCTTGAGGAGTCTTGTGTGTTTCGGTCAGGAGAGGTTAAGAGCTGCTTTTTACTCTGCCGCCATCTTAACCCGGAACCCCCCCAGTAGTAATTTTTAAGGGAGAAGAAAGATATCATTCTGGCCTGATACCCCATCTCTCTCAATAAAAGAGAGTGGCCAATCTCTGCCTTCAGCATTCTGCTTCCCTTTAGGAAGAAAATCAGTCTCCTTAGAGAAGGATGGAGGAAGGAGACTAGATAGTGACATTCTTGCTTCCCCATAAGCCACATCTAGACAGATTCATCTGGACATAGATAATGCACATGCCAAAAAAAACCCAGCATAGTGAACATATATCCTACATTACATAAGGGTCAAGGCTTTCCTGGGGGTCTCATTATTCTTTTGACTGAACTACAATGTCTTCCAGAAATGAGGACTTAAAATAACCTGAAGAAAGGTGGGGTTTTATTAAGGTGTTACCTGTTGACAATTAAATCTTCTTCTTGATGGTGATCATTATGGGGGAAGAGAGTTGGGGTGATTAAACCTAAGGAATTGGATAGAAAAGATGTAAAAGCACAAAAAAGATACCACTACCATACTTCAGGAGATTATTATCATGAAGGAATTTATATTCAGAAATTGCATTGGGAGGTTGGCGACTTGACTGATTAAGACTGAGGATGCAAGGCCTGGGATCTCTCAGAAAAAGTCCCAACAATTAAGCCATTCTACGATTATTAATGGAAGAATATAATAAGGTGCTAGTTCTCCTTTCTCTGTCTATGACAGTGTCTTTAGGAATTGCACTTCTGGTTTCTTGGAACCCAGGAAAGTTTCTCTCCTCTTTGTGCTTAATTGGTGAATTGATCTTTGTCATTATTCATGAATAATTTCAGATGGGGAATTCTTAATGAGTAGGAACCCTTGAAGACAATTTCTTCTGAGATCAAAGTTCACTCTTTTAGACACATCCCCTGGTAGACTAATGTCACTAGTCCTACCCATGACATGATAATCACAACTCTGGAGACAGATGGACTCAGACAATGCAGTTCTTATAACTAGAAACAACCCATGAGATCTCACACATGTAAACATACCTACAAAGAAATATATTCTGTTTGATGCAGCCATTTCCTCACCTTGGAAGCAGAGAAAAATCAGGCAAGTATCTTGCATGCCACAGTTTTATATCTAGGATCTAAGAAGCAGAAATTTCTTGTAGGAGATAATTAGAGAATTAGAGGACTGTTCAAATCTTGTCTGCCTAGGGACAGAAAAGGGACCTTGAATAGGCTGTGAAACGTACTTTGGAATTTTAACTTAGTATCTTTGGTCATCCTTTTTTTTTTTTTTTTTTTTTTTCAATTGAGATTCTCTCTCCCAGTCCATAACTTCATCAGTTCTGTAGTACAGAGAGAGGGGGTCATATAGTTTTTTCAAGCTTTGGCTGAGTTCTGAAATCAGTTAGGGGTTTGGAATCTTGAGGGAAAGTTCAGTTGGTTTGGGTCTCCCGTGGAGGGAGGTTGTCTGACCAGCTGATCTGCCTCCTTACCTATCTGTAGAATTGAAATTTAGCCTAGCTTTGAAATGTTTATTTAAGAAATTGTTATTTTGGATAAACCCTTTATATCTTCCTTCCCTATATTATTTCCTACCTTCCCTCCCTTACCTTATATGTCTGTGGAGTTTATAAGGAGAGTAATTAGAGAGGAGTTCAAATCTGTGAAGGGTTAACTATAATTGACAATATTAGATATAAAGAAACTAGTCAGTCATCATTTATTCCCTTTAGATATCAAGAGCACTTTGTAAGCTTGAGTTAAAGGCAGGTCCTTACTCAGACTCCATCTCTGCCTCCCTTCCCCCACCTGACGTTCTCAAGACAACTGTTAGGGCTTCCTTAATCCACTTTCCTGTCAGATCATCCTTTTGAAGATAATAAACCCTTTTGTGTTTCAACAGACCTATTAGTATAATTTGTCTGTTAGTTATCAAGAGAGGGAAGAAGAGGGAAAGAACCAACATACTCTGGGCTTGAAGGGAAGCCGGTATCCATCTTGGAGGAAGGTGTAACTTCAAAACAAGTCCCTTCCTGTGAAATTAACTAAAGCCTGATTGTTAATTTCAGTTTAGTCTATTTCCCTTAGCCTGTGTTTAAGTCTGAGTCCTGATCTATAAACCCTGTGTCTTTGCTTGTTAGATTAATTCTCCCTCTCCTGAAGATCTTATTCCTTCAGTGTTATATTCCTGACTTCAGCCCTATTATATCCTGAATCTCCTTATTCCAGTTTACCTTTAATCTAGATTTACTATTTTAACAAATCCTTATATTTTCATTTCTTTTTTTAATGAGACAGATCCCTTTCTATACGCTGTCATCCCAAGGTATATTTTCTTGACTCATACTTCTTTGTTTGCCTCTGAGATCTACTTTCTCTTCATCCTTTTCTAACCTTTCTTAAAACCGGGTTAGTTTAAGGAGTATATAGAAAGGGAGTACTCAAAGGCAGAATACTGATTTAATGTTCTCATAGTCCTATTCTTAGCCTTCCTTTTCTTAAGTGATTGTCATATCCTGTATCATAAATCAGAAAATCTTGGGCTACAATTAGGGAATGGGGACTTCTCGATTATTTTCTAGACTTTCCTTCCAGTGAGTAAGGAAAGCTGCTCATTTTATTCTGCCTGCACAGAATAGAACTTTGGATGCAGAATATAGTATGCAGTTCAGAGATGAGGAGTCTAGGTTAGATTATAGTTCTTTTATACATAACAGATGGGATTCTTTACTATTTGCCCTTTTTTGCATTCATCTGGAGTCACCCTTTGTAAGCATTTTGTAGAATGGCTTTTAGTAAGAATCCATAATACACAATTTTTATGCTTTTTGGTAGAAAGAAAGTCAATTATGGACTAATGACAATGACACATTTATATCATCTGCCACCCAGTCAATATTAATATATGAATATTTATTAAGAATATACTAGTGTGTGGGGGCAGCTGGGTAGCTCAATGGAATGAGAGTCAGGCCTAGAGACGGGAGGTCCTAGGTTCAAATCCAGCCTCAGACACTTCCCAGCTGTGTGACCTGGGCAAGTCACTTGACCCCTATTGCCCACCCTTACCACTCTTCCACCAAGAAACCAATACACAGAAGTTAAGGGTTTAAAAAAGTAAAAATAAAAAATAAATTAAATAACTAAATAACTAAAAAGAATATACTAGTGTGTGACCCTGGGCAAGTCACTTGTCCCCCATTGCCCACCCTTACCACTCTTCCACCTAGGAGCCAATACACAGAAGTTAAGGGTTAAAAAAAAGAATATACTAGGTACAGGACACTGAGCTGAGTGCTGGAGCTTACAGTCTAATGCAGGAGACAACACAAAAGTAACAATATACAAAGAAACTACATACAAGGTAAGTTGAAAATTATCAACATAGGAAAGTCACTAGAATTGAGAATAATTGCTCTCCAGATATGGAAAGTCTTCCTATAAATGCCTGCAAAGGTGGAAAGGATAGGAATAGATGGAGTGTCAGGCACTATGCTAGGCACTAAGGATACAGAAAGAAGCAAAAGGTCCCTAGCATCAAGGAGCTCACAATTTAGTGATCCAGAAAGAAAAAAAGCAAATATATATAAATCAGCTAGAGAGAGAAATGAATTTTAATTCATTTCTGAATTTTCCCCCCATATTTGGTTGTTGTTGTTTTTTATCCTTCTCCAGCTTGCTTTATAGTTAAGAAACCAAAGCAAACAAAGGTAAGTAATTTGCCCAGAGTCACGTTTTTACTGTCTGAGACCAAATTTGAATTCAGGAAAATAAACCTTCTTAACTTCAGACCCAGCATTCTATCCCCCGTTTCACCTAGCTTCCTTGAAGGATTAATAGGGAATAATGAAGAAAGGGAAATTACTAGAATTAAGATGGTTGGGAGAGTCTTCCTGAGAAGTTGGGATTTTAATTGGGACTAAAAAAAAGGCATGGAGGTCAGTAGATGGAGTTGAAAAAGGAAAGCATTCCAGGAAAGTGGGACAGTTAGAAAACAACAACAAATGCCTAGAGCTAAGAAGAATATTTTGTTTTTGGAACAGCAAGGAGGCAAGTGTGACTGAATCAGAGTATGAAGAGGACATTGGGAATAAGGAGTAGGAAGAATGATAAAGTAGGAGAGGGCTAGATTATGAAGGGATTTAAACTCCAGAACTTTGATCAGTGAATGAAGGATTCAGATGCTGGAAGTTAAAAGAAGGGTTATGACTTGGAACAAGAAAACACACCAGCAGGCTATTGCAATACTTCAAGTATGGATGGTGGAAGCGTTAGAAAAGAGGAGGGAATATATTGGAGAGATATAAGAAGTGAAAAGGTGTGTATTTAGAATTTGCTCCCCAGGACTCTTTCCCAGTGTGAAGATAGGATTAACTCTCCCCTTGTCTATTTTTAGCAAATCAAATCAAGATCTTAAAGTACCCCCACTTACCATTAAGTATGAGAGTTCCTAGGTCGCTTACTAGAGTAAGTGACAACTCCAAAGGCCACTGCCCCATCCCAACCCACCCCCGGCCAGGGCTAGGCAAATTGAAAGACTGCCATTGGTTTTTGTAAAGAAGGAGGAGTGACAGGAAGTGACATGGGAAAAAGGGGTATAAAAAGAGAGCAACATGATCTAGCATTCATTCTCTTCCTAGTGTTTAGAGAGATTGATTCCAGAGATCCCTACCTTGGCTTGGAGGAGACCTTTTCCCTGGATCCTGCATCAGTTTGCTGAGTGAGTGGCTGAAGACACCACTGGGACTTTTGGCTGAAAATTACTAAGAAATCCACATAGGGACAAGGGATGTGGGGAAGCCCTGTGCCTCATTTCACCAGAGAAGGGCTGGTAGGCTTTTTAAATCTGTCTCTTTAGTTACATTTTTCCACTTTCTCTCTTTTGATCTTGTAAATAAAGTTGCTAAAAATCATTTTTTACTTAAGCTATAACATTTTAAATTCAGTGACCACAATATTACTTTAATAACTATCGTATTTAGCATAAAACCTAAATTTAAACTCTTACACCAGCATCTCATTTTGTATTTATACTGCATACTAATGAAGGGAAGATATAAGTTTTGTGTAGCTTCTCTCTCTCTCTCTTTCTCTCTCTGATCCTGGGAAGGTGATTGTGGAGGTCAGGTGAGAGCTAGACAGAATTTTACCCATGTGTTTTTTACTTAGACTTTCTAATTTTTGTTCTTTTATTTCCTCTACTTCAAGTGATTATTTGTGCACTTTATAAAATATAACACTTGGGGTTATTGGATATTAATTTAAATCTTACAAAGGGAATATTAATGGCACCTTAATCAGTATTGCAATGATGGATGAACACCCTTAGTAAGATGGTCAGATAGTATTATTTAGAACTGATCACAATCTAAGGTAAGTATCCATCATTGGACCTTATGTAACTACTAAATAGAAAAAGAAATCTGCTCTGATCATATTTGGAGGGACCATTGACTTCTGTTATTAGTAACTTGTAGCCTTGCCAATAAATAAATTAAGCTCAGACCTTTTGTCCCTCAGTTTCTCTTTATCATAGATTTATCTAGAAAGAAGGGCCATTGAAGTTTCTCCATGTTTGAGATTCTATTATTCTACGATTCTTACAAAGTTATGAGTTCAGAAAAAAATTATTTTTAAAACCTTTTTCTCTTTACAGACAAGAGCATCTTTGTAGGAGCCTCACTCAATGTCCTTTCGTTAATTTTCATAACAATGATTGCTATCTTCATTCTTAACCCAAGTATTAGCAGGCTATCTCTTTTTCTAATCTGTTTTATCTACTAATTTAATATTTCAATTTGACTAATGTTCTTATTTTCTACTCATCTTTTTTAAGTTTAACCATTTCTTGGCAGCTATCTTTTCCTTTTCCTTATTTCCTTATTTCCTTCATCATCAAGCTAGTTACTCTCCTAGCCTCCTTCATCCTTTTGTATTCCTCCTAAATCTCTTTGATCTGATTTTTCCCAATTTCTTTCCAAGAATGTAGAAGTAATAATGAACAAGCCATTTTTTCTTTGGTTAATAATAAATTCCATCCCCTAGATTAGGTTAGTATCTTCAATCTTCAAACATGCTTTGCTTTCTGAGTGACTTAATTATATAAAATAAATTTTATCAATATATTTACCCATTTTTTTATTTGTCTCATTTTCATTTCTTCTAAAAGTATGTTAAAATCTGAAACCAAAATACAGTGACTCCACCACTGTTGATGAGGGAAAGTATTACTTATGAAAATATTTTCAGGGAGCAGTTTGGTGGCTCAGTGGATTGAGAGCCAGGCCTAGAGATGGGATGTCCAGGGTTCAAATCCAGCCTTAGACACTTCCTAGCTATGTGACCCTGGGCAAATCACTTAACCCCCATTGCATAGCCCTTACTGCTCTTCTTCCTTGGAACCAATACATGGTATTGATTCCAAGATGTAAGGTAAGGGTTTAAAAAAATCTGTGCAGATCTTTGCCATCATTTGCCTATTTTTGTCCTCTTTCTAGTTTTAACCTTCAGTGTCCTTGGGATAGCAATGTTTAGTTGGATCTTTTGACAGACTAACATTAAGCTTTCTTTTTATACTTCCTTTCATTCCTTTTTGGAGACAATAATGCTTATAGTTTTTCAGCATCCTTTTAAATAAATTAAGTAATATTGTATAATGTCATTTCCCTTGGCTGTTCTGTGATGAATCACTTACTGAACTAGAACAGTAATTAGGCTTTTTCTGTCTTGTCATAGCAATTTATTTATAACTGAAAATTGTGTACTAAAATTGATATAAATAGGATAAAATTTTATTATATACATTTTAATTTTTTTTCATCATTAAGGTAAATTTAGATAGCTAAGTGGCAAGGTGTCACTTATATTCAATCTCTCCTAGTATTCTAGCTGCTTCTCCAGTGCCTACAAAGATGCTCTTGTCTGTAAAGAGAAAAACAAACATCAATAATATAAGAAAGCCCTGTGAGGTACCAAAAGTTAGCAGGCATTACCAAGATAAAGATTCTGCAAAGAAGACAAAGAAGGATACCTAAAATAGGAAGGAGAAGAATTTGGAAAGATTAGAGTCATAAAAACAATAGATATCTAGGAGAAGAAAGTTAATTTAATATGGTAATTCAGACATCAGTGAGCAACTTTGGAGAGTAGATTCAGTTGAATGATAAGATCTAAAGCCAAATAATAAGAGTTAAGAAGAGAAGAAAAGAAGAGGAGGGCCTATTAGGGACAACCTTTTCAAAGAGTTTAGCAAAAAAAAAAAGAGGAGAGATAAGGGATGATAACAAGTTGGAATGGATAGATTAAGTTAGGTTTCCTTGTTGTTGCTATTATTGTATTGTTAATGTTTTGAAAAAGTCTTTGATAAAGTGTAAGGATAATGTCACATTATCAAAGATATCTTTTCTCAAATTTTATTGACATCTTTGCAACCTTTTTCATTCCAAGACTATCATTAATTCCCACCTCTTATCTTTCTAGTTTTCTTTAACCTTTTATCTTTCCTCCTCCCCTTATAGGCACTTAAAGTCAATGATCCTACTCAAAGTGGCAAAATAAAGTAGAAGTTATAGTCTACTCACAAAAAGAACCCAGAGTTGCTTCTATATCACCACATAAGACAGCAATTTAAGACAATTATATTGAGAAAAATAATAAAATAAATGTATAAACTATGTATTCGCTCAGTGCCATCTGAGATAATATTTGTGAAACATTTACCATAGTGACTGGCAAATGGTAGGGACTGTTTACATGCTAGATTGTTGTTGTTAATTATTCTAGTTATTTTATTGTCATTTTCATTAATAATTCTCTCTTTTAAAAATGTGCATACTGCTGTCATTCTTTTTTACAATATTTTTGATGTATTCTTATATTCTTGATAAACCTTAAGATAATTCATGGTAGGAATGGTTTCATTTAAAAAAAATTTCATCCTTAGCACCTTAGATATTACTTGGCATATAATTTGCATTTGACAAATGCTTGCTCATTTCTACTTGTTTCTTCATATTTGTAATTTTTTATAAAACCAATATTCTTTTACATCAATATACCAAAAATTATGTGACATTACTAAATTGATTGATTTATTGGTTGTTTGGGGATATTAATAGGAATCACCTATTAATATTTTGGGGACAGATAAGGACATTTCCTGTTTTCAATATTTTATTTGTTTAGATGGTAAGATATGTTCTGTAATTCCTAAAATATTTTCAACTTTTGAAGTTTCAAGATATTTTTCACAATTTTTATTCCAAGAAAATGTAATATGATAATTTCACACATCCCAGCTGTTGAATTTCATCATTTTTCTAAATTTATATTGTTGATTATTATTAGCAATGATGTCAATGCTCATTAATAGATGATATTAAATTAATATATTGTATAATACTTTTATCTTACAAATTGTCATATTATCACATTTGATTCCCACAAATGCCCTGTAAAGTAGCTACTATAATTATTTGGAAAGACAGCTTAGTTTAAGAGAAATGATTGCTTTGTGGGTCACATGATTTTCTGTGGTTATATAATTTTAAGATGTCTTTTTATTTATCATGTTTTATTAATGTGTTGTGAAAACATTCCTATATAATTAGCCTTTTGGAAATGAACTTGTGAATTTATTTTTTCTGCAGCAGGTTCAAAACTACCAAAAGAGAAAAAAATACTATCATATTTCAAGATGGATTTCTGATGTCATATATATGTTATTTCCAACTAATTTGCTAAATTTCACATCCTGGATGCCAAGGAAAAATTCAGAAAATACCAACAAATTAATGATATCAAAATTCAGCCCATCACACAAGTTATCCAAGCCTCATTCTCTTCTATGACCCATTTTAGAAGTTTTTTTTTTTTTTTTAATCTCTCATTCTCCCCTGGAATTTGTGAGCATTGACTGAAGTTCTTCTTAAGACTTAAAAAAAAATAATGCCTAATGACTTGGTGTTGGGCATTGTCTTCCTCATTGAGATGGGAGTTGGAATTGTTGGGAATTTTTTCCTCCTATGTCTGTACACTTTCACTTTATTCACTAGTCACAGGCTAAGGCCCATAGAATACATCTATGTCCACTTAACCTTGGCCAACTCAAAAGTGCTTCTCTCCAAGGCATTTCCTCAGACAATTGTCTGGTTTGGTGTCAAAAATTTCTTGAATCCAATTGGATGTAAACTTATCATTTATCTTCAAAATGTGGCCCGGAGTGTTTCCCTCAACATCACCTGCCTCTTAAGTGGTTTTCAGGTCATCAGCATCAGTCCCAATAACTCCAGATGGGCAGATCTCAAAATCCAAGCTCCAAAGCATATTGTTTCCTCATGCTTTATCTGCTGGTACTTCTATCTGCTGATACATTTTACTTTGTTTGGGACTATGCATAACTCAAGATATATGAGTAATGATACAAAGATTTGGCATTTGGGATATTGTTCAGTTTTAACTCCTGCCTCTTTTAATGCTTCACTTTTCACAATTGTCTATTCTATTCCTGATGTTATATGTATAGGATTCATGATCTGGGCCAGTGCCTACTTAATGTTTCTCCTACACAGACACCATCAGAAATTTCAATATATACACAGTTCTAAGCTCTCTTCCAAAACTCATCCTGAGAAAAGAGCCACCCATGCTATCCTCCTCCTAGTGAGCACATATGTCTCCTTGTATTCCATTGATTCTAGCCTGTCATTTTACCTCTTTAAAACAAACAAATATCATCCTTTTCTCTTGGCCACATCACATCTTCTAGCAGCATGTTTCCCAACTATCAGCCCTTTTGTGCTAATCTTCTGTGACTCTCAAATTCTCAAATATTTGTGGACTCTATGGCATAGAAACACTGTCCCTAGTCAAAACCCAGCTCAGCATTCTGCCCTAATATTATGAGAATCTAATATCTTTCTGAAATAAGTAGGAGAGGAACAAGAACACTAAAATCTCAGAAGTATAGCTCCTAATACTAGAAAGGGCCTCTGGATCATATATTTGAAAACTTTTATCTTTTAAAATAGTGCTCTTTTCCAGACATTCAAGGTCCTGCTCTTTGTGACACAGATTATAAATGCTTAGCTCTTATTCATGTCTTCTGATTTGATATCCACTTTTCTTTCTATTAGACCAATAATGGCAAATTAAAATAAAAACAGAAGCCAATGAGCCAAAGTCCTTATGGACTGCATAATAATTTTGCTTTATAATATATTTCTGTATTTTCCTATATTTTTATTAATTTTGTTGAATATTTTCCCATTTACATTTTAATCAAGTTTAAGTCACCCATTACACTCAGAAGTGTTATGGATCACAGTGTGGTCCCCAGGCAGTGTTTTGACATGTCTAAAATTAAATCATAGCAGTGCTCATGTTTTATGAAGAACTTTTGTATTTCTTCTTCCTCTTCTTGAATTCTCTGGGTTGAAAAGTTCTGCAAGTATTTTGTGAGAAAATATGATGTTTTTAAAAAGGTACAGAATGCAGGCATAGGAAAGCTTGGGATCTAAGCCTGACCCTATCATATAGGACTTTTAAGTCTTGAACTTCACTGAGTCTCATATTTTTTTATCTGTATAATAAGGATTACATATATGTGTGTGTATGTATATATGTATATCTATCTATCTATATATATATGATAGAAAATGGAGTGATTTGCCATTAATTTCTCCAGTTCATTTTATAAATGAGTAAACTAAGGCAAATGGGGTTTAGTGACTTGACTAGGGTAACAAAGTAAGTGTCTGAGGTAATATTTGAATGCAGGAAGAGGTCTCCTTGACTCCAGGCTTCCTACTCTTATCCACTGTACCCCCACTGTGATAAATACTACTTTTAATATCTTTGTAAAGTTATTTTTGAGGCCAAATAATCTTTAAAAACTTTAAAATGCTAAGTGGATGTTTATGATCATAATTAATAATAATAATAAGTTTAGTTTGCTTTCACATCTTAAGTATGTCTTGGACTCACCCTTTAGTCCATTATATTTTAATTTCATACCATGGATAAGCAAAAATCATGCTATTCACCATCTACAAATAATAGACTCCAAATGTGAAAATATTTAATACTGATAATGCATATATAGATATATGATAATTTTTGATACATATATCTTAATATATTCACATACATATTTATTAAATGTATCTATGCATGTTCAAAGATCATACTTTTATCACATCAATATCGTATCATATCATATCAATACTTATATCAAAATTTAGGTATATATCTAAATCTATTATGAAAAGATCAAAGTTAATATTGCCTCTGTTTTCTCCTGTATTGATTTTTACTGTATTGATTCTATAATGTAACTGATTTTATGCTCTATTAACTCTATAATTGGGTCTGAATCCACCTGACTTGAATTAAGCTCAGAGATACAAAGGAGTCCAAGTTCTCCTGGCCCACATTGAGCTCAAGAATCCAGTTCAACTAGCTCTAAGTTAATTTAGTTAATTTATTTTTTTTATTATTTTTTAAAACCCTTACCTTCCATTTTGGAATCAATACTGTTTATTGGCTCCAAGGCAGAAGAGTGGCAAGGGCTAGGTAATGGGGGTTAAGTGACTTGCCCAGGGTCACACAGCTAGGAAGTGTCTGAGGCCAGATTTCAACCCAGGACCTCCTCTCTCTAGGTCTGGCTTTCAATCCACTGAGTCACCTAGCTTCCCCCTTAATTTAGTTTAAAATACAGGTGGTTCACTTTCATTCCAGTATCCCTTAGGATATTTTATGGATATCCTTTTGTATATTCCACAAAATGATCAATCCATGATATATGTCATCTCGTCTTTTCTGGTATTATATAGTTAAGGTAGTTTTATCTCTTCCAAAGAGACTGCAAGTTTATTCATTGTAATCCCCTACCAAAGTCTACAAAATACAGAAGGATTCCATCCAACAATTAACTTTCTTTACTTGTTAGAAAGGATCATAATTATCCTTACCTAAATGCAAACCTACTTTTCTCAGTATAGCCAATTACAGTATTTCTATCTCAACCATGCAACCTATCATCTTTTCTCCAAATCTACCAAGACCCCTTCTTTGTTTTGTGTTAATAAAGTGAATTTCCTTCTTCTTTGGGTGTTGCTGGCTTTGCTGAGACTGGCAGAGTGATCCATTGTGTTAACCATTATGTTTCACTGTTAATAAACTAATCTAGCTGAGAGTGCACATCAATCTACTTGTATTGTGTTTATGACTCACACTATCTACACATTACTCTTTATCAATCTCTAGATAACATTTAGCTATTAACTCATTTGCTTGAATTTGAATATCCCCTGTTTTAATACTGGATCAACTTGGTGGCACAGTAGATATGAGTGCTAGGCCTGAAGTCAGAAAGACTTATTTTTCTATCCTGTGTGACTTTTGGGCAAATCACTGTAATGCAGGGCTAACTGCAATACAAGGGAATGGAGTGTAGATGGTATCAGGCCAGCCCAAGGGGGCCTTAGGCAGATGTAGAAGTTTGTATGTGTAACAGGGGTCCTGCATCTAAGCTTGTTAGGAGCCAAGACTATAAAATAAAAATAGTAACTCTTCGAGAACGATATGGAGTATGAGCCCCGCTTGGGCTGGGGCATAGTTGCAAAACCTCCTCCAGACTTTACACATAACTGCGTGTTCTTTTTCCATGTTCCTGCCTCGTAATTACTTGTCCTTTTCTCTCTTCATCCCGACCGCCAACCCCCTCACCCTGAACATATATATTCTTGTCCTATTCCAGCAATAAACGGGCCATGTTCCATTAGACTTCCTTGTCTTCTTGGGTGCATGGTTCCCCTCCCTCCCCCTATGGTCTCTCAGGTGGCTGTTCCACGGACCCCACTGTTGTATCCGGCTGGTTCCGGAAATAAGCTGAATGAGAGGCAGATGAAACTCTCTCACAAGCCAAAGCCAAGATCCCTTTAAGATCAGGATTCTCTTTCTCTGCCCTGGGAGTTGGAAACAATTCTATTAAACAGTTGGTGTAGTTTCCAGGAAGGAGGCTGGGACTTCCTGAAACTAAACTGTTAAAGGTTTGCCAACTAGAGCTAATGATCTGGTGATATTTGGCCCTTAATTGAAGGTAAAGGCAATGGCTTCAAAGATCTTTAAGCCTGAGGTTAAATGGGTTTATTGGTAATTAAATTGAATCAGGTAAAAGGGAGTTGGAAGGTGTGTGAGGTAAGCTAAGATCTTGATTAAATAATATTCACAAAACTACTTTAGGTAATACAGAAAGATCTTCTCTAGGTGCAGCAGTGTGAGAAAGCCTTAAGGGCAATCTCAACTCTCATGCCCTGGATCAGATGGTGATGTCTTGATAGTAGAATTTGTCTCTTGTTTATAATAAGGGTTGTTGGGTATGCCAAAGAGCTGTTGAATTTGGCTAGCAATGGTAGTTATTCCTACCTGCCTAAAGAATCTATTCCAAAACCACCCTGAACACCCAGGGGCCCACCTTTCCACCCTTTTCCTCCATAACCCTGGAGTTTAGAGTCAGAAGTGAGGTCAGGGGTCTGGGGACCCCTTCATATACCCTCACTTTAACTGTCACCTTGGCACCTGGCCTGGGTCCTCTGCCAGGTTCTGTGTTCTAAATTGGCAACTGCCAGCTTGCAACCCATGAAAACATGGTTGCAGGATTTCACACACAACATCACTTAACCTTATTTGTCTAAGTTCCTCAATGGAAAACCACTCCAGTGTCTTTCCTAAGAAATCCCCAAGTGGGATCACAAACACTACTTAATGGCAACAAAATATGAATGCTATTTCTTTTTTCAATTAAGAAGAGTCTTTTCATTTTCTCCCCCACTGGAAAAAAATTCATAAAAGTATGGGAAATCATGCAAAAGAATTCCTTCATTGGCCATGATTATTTTTGGTGTTTAGGTGTTTTTCAGTGACATCTGACTTTTTTGTAACCCCACTTGGGGTTTTCTTGACAAAGATGATGGAGAAGTTTGCCATTTCCTTCTCCAGATTATCTTAAAAATGAAAAAAAACTGAGGCAAATAGGGTTTAAGTGACTTAGGTAATCACACAGCTAGTAAGTATTTGAGACCAAATTTGAACTTAGGTGTAAAAGGGAATTCTTGGTTATCTTTGAGTTCACACTTGTGAAAAGGGAATCCTTTGTTCTCTTTGCCTCGTTGGAGTTAACTCTTTGGCAATAATTTTGAACAGACCTGAGCTTGAACTAGGTGGGAGAATCTTGAAAACCACTTAGTGAATTCACACCCTACCTAGTGCTAGGTGAGAAACCAATAAGATACTTGGAGAGTTCCACTCTTTTTTCTAACTCAGATAGACACTTCTTCACACCCTCAGAAAGTATGAACCTTTTTGATAAGCATTCATACCTCCAGAAGGTGTGAACTAGTTCCCACAAAGACCATCCCCTGGACCGCGCTAGACAATTTGGAAGCTGTGATTGGCCCCTGTGAAAAGGGACAGGGACAGGAAACCACTATAAAAGCCATGAAGGCAGTCTGGTAAGAAGAAGTTTGTGGAGAAGAGCACTGCAGATGAAGGAACTCTTCTGGTCCTTTCCGGCTGAAACGCTGAGACCATTGATTAGACTGCTTCATTATCTTTGCTTCATTCACCTCTGGGCCTCTGGCCCCCTCACTCTTGGCTGAGGGTTAATTAAATCTACTTGGATTAATTAGAGGATCGTAGTAAATTACCTACTGTATAGATTCTTATTTCCTTATTCCTCTCTCTTTTCTTAAATGTAATAAAAGTCCATTTTGACTTGAGATTTTTCTTAATTGAGGATTGATAATTGTTCAATCCTCTGAAGACCATCTTTTAATATATTGAAACCCCAAAACCCATTTTTCACCCTTACACAGGAAGATGAGTCTTCCTGACTCCAGGTCCAGAATGCTATCCACTATATTACCTAGATGCCCCAATATAAGAAATATGTAATAATATTAAAATATAGAGTTTAGGTAAAAAAAGAAAACTGCCCCAGAAATGGTCCAAGCTTCATTTACACTTGAATTTCAGTAAAATAGAGAATCATGGGGCTGGTGAGGGTATGGAGATAACAAATGATTGGGAGTGTAAGGGATAAAAAGGGGTTTTTTATTGAGTAAATATTAAAAGGTTGGTCACGAGGGGATTGAATAATTATCAATCCCCAATTAAGAATAACCTCAAATCGAAATTATTTTTCTGGAAATTTTTTTACAAAATATAGGAGAGAGTAGAAGTAGAGAGATAAGAAGAGGGCAGAGTAAGAGATTTGTAGTCAAGTCTGGGCTTTACTCAGGCAGGGCTCCAGAGGCCCAGTCAGAGTCTAAAAGTCAATTAACAAGGGTTTTAGCCACAAGGGCTTCTCCCAATCAAGGGAGCCTCCCAGAGGCTAGACCCTCCTGGGAGGTTAAGGGAGTCAGTCTTCACTCAACACATGTAGTTCTAAGAGAGAGATTTAAGAACAGTCTCACCAAGGTCTCAGGGTCCCAGGTCCAGGTCATGAACCAGAAGCCTCCTTCAGATCCTGTTCATGAACCAGAAGAGAGAGCCCATATCTCTTTTTAAAGGGGCCTCTTTTGCATCATTTCCTGTGCCTTCCTCTTAGTTTGAATGTCCAATATCAACAAATGCTTTTCTTAGGACTGCCCAGGAGGCAGTCAGTAAATTCTGATTTGCCACGCATTTTAACACATGTGGGTCACAGACCAACCAACTTGTGAGTTAAGTGGGAATGTTTTTACCTTTGGTGATTAAATCTAAAGATGGGCGAGGTAGATGTAATCTCATTATCACAGGAAAAGGTATAACACTGGATTATACTTAATTATTTTATACTCTACTCAGGACAATGGCATAAGTGATATTCTATAGAATTTTCAGATTGCTCCAGCTATCAATTATTATTATCTTTTAAAATTATATTTTATTGGGGGCAGCTGGGTAGCTCAGTGGATTGAGAGCCAGGCCTAGAGATGGGAGGTCCTAGGTTCAAATCTGGCCTCAGCACTTCCCAGCTGTGTGACCCTGGGCAAATCACTTGACCCCCATTGCCTAAACTTACCACTCTTCTGTCTTGGAGCCAATACACAGTATTAGATCCAAAACAGAAGGTAAGGCTTTTTAAAAATAAATAAATAAATAAATAAATAAATAAATGATATTTTATTACAAATAGAAATTGAGAATATGATCTTGGGGAAATGGCAGAGGGATAGATAATCTGAACAAACTCATTTCTATAAACCCCCACAGGTACCCATGAAAAAGTACCTTTCCTCTTAAAGTTATAAATTACAAGATTTAGAAGGAGAAAGAGTCAAAGAAACATCCACAAGGTAATTTTTAGAGGACAATTAACTGTGGGCCAAATCAACAAAATGTCATCCTGCCTTCAGCAATGACCTGCATAAGCCTTAGAAAGTTGGGGTTTATATTTTTTACCAATTACATGTAATAAAAGATTTCCACATAAGTTTTCTAAAGTTATATTATCCAAATTATCTCCCTCCCTTCTTTGCCTCCCCTCTCCCAGGACTGGTAAGCAATTCTATCTGGATTGTACATTATATTATCTTACAAAACATATTTCCACATTGTTCATTTTTATAAGAGAATAATCATATAAAACCAAAACCCTCAAACAAAAGCCAAATAAACAAGTAAAAAATTGCAAGTTTTTGTTTGCATTCCAACTCTACTGGTTTTTATTTGGAGGTGGATTCTTTGTCTTAAGTACTTCAGAATTGTTGTGGATCCTTATATTGCTGAGATCATTATATTGTCTATCACAGCTCATCATTCTAATCACAGCATCACAATATTGCTGTTACTATTTATAATGTTCTCCTCGTTCTGCTTATTTCACTCTGCATCAGTTCATTAAGATCTTTCTTTCCATCTCATTCTGAAATCATCCAGTTCATCATTTCTTATAGCACTATAGTATTCCTTCCTATAGCATAATTTGTTCAACCGTTCCCCAATGGATGACAATCCTTTCAATTTCCAACATACCCAATCCATTGATCTGTTTTTTCTCTATTTGATTTTTTGCAGTTATCTATTAAATCTAACTTTTTAAAATTTCATTCACTTTCCTTACTTGTTTCTTATTTATTTTTTGATTAGATTTTTTTAGCTCTGATAGGGAAAGGTTGAAGTACTCCCTCACTCCATCCCACTTTCTCTCCTATCATTTTGAGGCACCTTCTAAAGATCATTTTGGAAGGATTTTAAGAGTGGTTTTTGTCTTTTGCTGCTACTAAGACACCATCTTGGCTCCACTGGGGTATGGGATTTGTATGAATGTGTTTTTATAACAATGACCAATATGGAATTGTGTTCTGCATGATAATACATGTATGGCCCAGATCAAATTTCTTACTATCTCTGAGTGGGTGGAGGGAAGGGAGAGAAGGAGATTGTTTGGGTCTTATAATTTTGGAGACTGTTGAAAATCATTATTAAAAGTAATGGAAAAAATAAACTATCTTTGAATTAAGAAAAAAGAATAGTCTTCAAATATTCTCAGAGAAAAGACCAGAACTAAATTGAAAATTTGATATACTAGAATGAGAAGAAAAATAAGAAGTTATAAAGAAAGACCAATTAAAATGGATTTAATAAGGACAAAATTTTACTTCTAATTTGGGAAAGTGGTATGTTTAAAACTGTAAGAATGATATTGTAAATTTGGTTATTTGAAGGTGAATTTACAGAAAGAAGTTTTGATGTCCAATTGAATATAATAGAATTAGTTAAAAAATAAAATTGGATTGGGACTGGAAAATTGAAATAATCACCTCCTCTCAAGATCTTTTTATCATCTCCAGATAATTTGATAAAGATGGCTTAGTTGATAAGAATTAAGGACATAAAGATCTTTTAGCTCATGCTTCCACCTCTGTCTCCAGGAGCATGGAGTTTATTATATATAATTCAAGACTCATTCTCACAAAAGGACCACCCCAAAACTTCACAGATGTGCAGAAGTTACAAATTATGTTATATCAAAACACAAAATATCTCATTTGACTTCAGAATAGAACAAGGCCAAGGCTGAATTTTGGGTGGCCCATTATCTAAAGCTAAGTCTGGGAATACATTCCCAGGGATAAATAGCCCCCACTGGAGGAGGTTTTGTCTAAATTTTGTCCATTATTGACCTTGATGTGTCTAGAAACAGATTCAGAGTCGAGGAAGCCTTTTGCTTAATTTCTGTCTTTAGTCTTGGAGAGAAATTGTTAACCTCTTAAATGCAGGTTTGCTAGGAACTTAAAGCTTTTTGATAAGGCCACAATACTTTTCAACAAGAAATCACAAGGATCACAAAAGGGGTCAAAAGAGGAGTCTAAGATTTTTATCTATTGTCTTATTGGCTTCCCACATATTTCCTACTTTTCTTTAAATTAAAATGATTTATTACACAAGAAAACTTTTAATAACAAAAGGAGTCATCAATTAGTTATAATATCAGCAATAGCTTGATCTGATGGGATTTACTAATTAAACTGTTTATTTATGGCTCTCTATAACCTCATATAAAAGAGACATGTGTGAAAGAAAGGTTACAATGAAGGGAAAGAGGAAAATAGAAGGATGGAAATACAAGTACCATATTTTCATCAAAATAAATTAAAAGAGGAAATAATTCATACATATAGAAGAATGATTTTTTTCTTAACTTATAAGGAGATAAGAAGGAGAGGAAAAAGATTTAAAGAAGGAATTTTGGAAAGGCATATAGATGAAGAAATAGGAGAGCAATGAGATGAGATAGAAGAGAGAATTACAGAGATTGTATATATAAACACATGAGAGGATATAAGAGGAATAAGGGAGAGATCTTTAGATGAGTAAATAAAAAGTTAGGAAAGTAACAAGAGGAGAAGATGGGGGGAACTTTAAAGAGCAGAATAGGAAAATAAAGATGGCTAGATCAAAAAAAAAGGGGAAAGGACCTATTCATACCTAAATAGTTCATAGAGTTATTTTTGTGGTAGCAAAGAATTAGAGATCAAGGGGAAGTCTATCAATTTGGAATAGTTGAACAAGTTGTGGTATATGAGAGTTATGGAATAGTATTGTGCTATAAGAAATGACAAACAGAATTACTTTGGGGAGAGTCCAAAAATAATTTCATGATCTGATGCAAAGTAAAGTGAGCAGAAAAAGAATCTTGTACACAGTGAAAACAATATTTCTTTTTTTTACATTATTTTATTCATTTTTTAGAATATTTTTCCATGGTTCCATGATTCATGTTCTCTCCCTCCTCTTTTCCCTTCCCATCTCTCAGAGGTGACAAGCAATTTCACTGGTTTTTATATGTATTATTACTCAAAACCCATTTCCATATTTTCATATTTGTAATAGAGTAAACTTTTAAAAACAAACCCCAAGTCATATGCCCATATAACCAAATATTAATTCATCGCTTTTCTTTTATGTTTCCACTCCCCATTATTCTTTCTTCTAGATGTGGATAGTATTCTTTTTCATAAATTCTCTGGGATTGTTCTTGATAATTGCATTTCTATTAGTAGCAGTCTATTACCTTTCATCATTCTACAATGTTTCAATTACTATGTACAATGTTCTCCTGGTTCTGAGAGCAATATTTCTTGATGGAAAACTGTGAATGAACTAGTTATTCTCAGCAATACAGGAATCCAAGAAAATCCCAGAGACTAATAATGAGAAGTAACATCTACCCTGTGAAAAAGAACTGATAGTCTGAATGCAGTCTGAAATATACTATTTTTCATTTTCTTCCTTCTTCCACTTTAAAAGAAAATTCATATCTCTTCCACAAAATGAGTACTATATAAAAATATTTTACATGATTACATGTGTAAAATCTATATTAGATTGCTTACTATCTCAGGGAGGTGGGAGGACGGGGAAAGAGGGAGTGAGGAAGCATCAGAAGGGAGAGAATTTGGAACTGAAAATGTTAAAAAATGAACGTTAAAATTTATTTTTACATGTAATAGGTGAAATAAAATATAATTAAAAATGTTAAATTAAATAAAACTTAAATAATATGACTACATGTAAGTTGTTTGAGGAAGTAAGAATGGCATACAAGAATCCTGTCCTAACTGCTAGACTCATTGTGGCAAATCAATAGGCATTTTAAAAAAATAAATATTCTAGAACATGATATTGTCTAAAGGGGTAAAAAGCCAAAATAGATACAACTAAAAGAAATAAACAGGAATATTATATTGTGTTGAAAATAGAATAGTTCATAGAACATTATGAGTACTAAAAACATATACACCAAATGTTAAAGCATACACATTTTTAAAGGAAAAGCTAAAGGAATTACAGGTGGAAATATATAACAATTCTATAATAGTGGAGGTTTTAAACTTTCCTTTCTCAGAACTAATTTAATATAACTTTAAAAAATAAAAAGAAGTTAAGGAGATAAATGAAATTTTAGATAAGCTAGATATGATAGCTATGTGGAGAGAATTGCATTGAGATCAAAAGGGATATATCTTTTTCCTCACTGGCAGATAGTACTTTTACAAGTGAACTTTGTACCATATCAAGATTTAAAGTTTTTATAGTTAAATATATTAAAAGAGAAATATTAAATTCATACTTTTTAGATAATAATGTGATAAAATTATATGTAATAAAGATCCACAGAATCACACAATAAAAATTAGATACTAAATAGCAATCTTAAATAATAAGTAAAGAACAAATAAAAGAAACAAATAATTTTAGTAAAGAAAATGATAATAATGACACAATATACTAAAACTTAAGGGATACAGCAAAAGCAGTAGCAAAATGTATATGTCTAAATACATTTGACAATAAAAGAGAGAAAGAAAAAATTTCAATGAATTGGGTCTGCAATTAAAAAATTAGAAAAGGTACAAATTAAAAATGCTCACTTAAATACTAAATTGGAAAGCCTAAAAATTAAAGATGAGATTAACAAAATTGAATGTAAGAAAAACATTGAATTAATAAATAAAACTAAGTATTGCTTTTATGAAAAATCAAAAAATTGATAAATCATTGATGAGTAAAATTTTAAAAAGAGAGAAGAAAAACAAATCAGTAGCATTAAAAATTAAAAGGATGAATTTACCACTAATGAAGATGAAATCAAAACCATTATTAGGAGTTATTTTGTGAAATTATATGCCTACAATTTTAATAATGTAAGTGAAAACAATGAATGCTTACAAAAACATAAATTGCCTGATGGCAACAAAAGAGGAAATAGGATATTTCGATAAACCTATTTTAGAAAAATAAATTGAACAAGTTATAAAATAACTTTCTCAGAAAAAAAACATTGGGAGCAGATGAAAGTATAATTGATTTTTCTCAAACATTTGAAGATAATCTAATTCCAGTAGGAAATAAATTGTTTAGAACAATTAGCAAAGAAAAAATGCTACTAAACTCCTTTTATGAAGTGAATATAATACTGAAAGCTAATAATGAAAGTGAGTATGATACAGAAAAAAAGAAAAAGAAAGAAAAACGTAGCCTGATTCATTAATGAATGCATTATAGATGCAATAGATGCAAACATTCTAAATAAAATATTATCATAAAACTGTAACAATGTATCATAAAGAATACCCATTATGACAAAATGAGATTTTAATGATGTTGGCAGAGGAGGTTTTATATAAGGAAAATGAATTACATAATTGATAATATAATAACAAAAGTAACAAAAATCATATGCTTATATCAATAAATGCAAAAAAAACTTTTGACAAAATACCACACTCATTCATATTAAAAGCAATTGAAAGTGTGGGTTAAATGAATTTTTACTTATATTAATAAGTACGTATATTTAAATACATTACCAATCATTATCTATAGCAGAGATAAGCTAAAAGCATTGAAATCTGGGAGAAAATAAAAAAGAAAAAAAAGAAATTGAATGTATCAGCATGATTAAAAATATGATTAAGCTATATCTTTTCATGAATGTTATGATTAGATAGATGAGAGATAGCTAGATAGCTAGGTAGATAGATAGAAAATCTAGAGTGTCAACTAAATAATAATGGAAACTCTCAATAATTTTAGTAAGGTAGTAGAATATAAAATAAATCCCCATAAGTAATCACCATTTCTGTATATCACAACAATGTGCTGCAAGAGAAAATGCTAAAAAATACACCTATTTAAATTAACTCTAGATAGAATGATATACCTAAGCATATATCTTTGAAAATAAATACAATAAAGTGTAGGGAAAGTTTGGCACATAAAGGAGATCTTTGGAATGTTGCAAGCAAGGAAGCTTGAAGAACAGGAGCCACAGTTGGAAGAGCAACAGAAGCTTGTGAGTAGTAGAACTGGAGGGGAACTCCATCTCTGGACTTGACAGGAGATAGAGGACTCTTAACTCACCTCAAGTTTCAGATTTGGATACCTGAGGTTTTTCCCTATCTTTCCCTTTGTGCCTGGAAGATCTGAATGTGTTCCTCTTTCTCCTGAATACCACCAAAGAGGCTGATTGGACATTACAACGGCTGAAGGGGTCCTTGACCCAGGAGACTTGCTGAACCAGCATGAAGACATCCTGCCTGACTCTGTGCCAACCAAGAAAGACTTTTGCTAGCTTGTCTGTAGATTAGATAGATATCAGATTAGAGGAAGGAAGAAAGAGCATTTTGGCCAAAGCCATTGGCTTGGCCTAGCCAAAGGACCTATACATATAGTGACAGAATAGGTTTTTTTTTTACCACACTCTCCATTCCCATCCTTGACCCTGTGTTACAACAAACCACCCTGTTAAGATATCCACAGTCAGATAGGTTCTTTGTGAATACTTGCTTAGGTTTGTGGGTGAGAGGGGAAATTTGAGTAGACAGATCTATTAAGTTTCACTTAAGATAAATCTAAGGCTGTCCACAATTATTGTTCTCCCCTACAGATCTGTATATAGAAAGGATTTTCTAGGGGGAGTCTGGTATTTCACTAAGCCCAGAAAAACCATCATCGACAAATCCCTTACAAGTCTTTCTTCTGTACAGAGGTTCCTGTCCATCCCTGTATCAATATCATCACAGATTATTCCCCTTGAACCCCTCTGTGTCAAGGTGGTGGGTTGTCCGGATCCAGCCGGATACAACAGTGGGGTCCGTGAAACAGCCACCTAAGAGACCATAGGGAGAGAGAGGAGAGACCAAGCACGCAAGAAGACAAGAGAGTCTAATGGAGCAAGGCTCATTTATTGCTGGTACGGGGCAAGAATATATATGTTCAGGGTGAGGGGGCTGGTGGTCGGGATGAAGAGAGAAGGGAACTAGATGTTAAGAGGAAGGAACGCGGAAAAGAACATGCTGTTATGTGGAAAGTCTGGAGGAGGTTTTGCAATTATGTCCCCGCCCAAGTGGGGCTCATGATCCGTATCCTTCTCCTTGAAGAGTTACTATTTTTATATTATAGTCTTGGCTCCTAACAGTGGGTAATCCAATTGAGATGGGCATAACACACACAAACAAGTCTATCAGATATGGGGTGGGGGTGTGTGGCTTGCTCTTCTTTCATTGCTACAGTTTCTTGCTTGCTCTGCTCTTCTTTCATCCCCGTGCTCCAGATGTTCTTTGCCTACCTTTTGGGTTTTTCTTTTCTTGA
>NC_058132.1:14994200-15014057 GCF_016433145.1 Gracilinanus agilis | reverse complement strand
GGAATGGTGTAAGATATGTCTATAACTAGTTTCTGCCAAACTACTTTCCAGGTATTCTAGTAATTTTTAGCAAATTGTGATTTTTGAATCCCATTAGCCTAGGTCTATATTTTTGTCAAATACAAATTTATTTTAATGTTGATTGTGTTGTCTATTCTGTTCCAGTTCCTCAGTCAGTACCAGATAGTTTTGATAACTGCTTTATAATATGGTTTAAAATATTAAACTTTTTTCCTTTACATGTTCTCCATAATTATTTTGTAATTCTTAATCTTGTTTTTCCAAAATAATTTTGTTATTATTTTTCTAGTTCAATAATTTCATCTTTTGGATGATTTGATTGGGATGGCATTGAATAACTAGACTAGTTTAGGAAGGATTCTTATGTTAATTATATTGGCTCTGGCCATCTATGAACAACTGATATTTCTCCAATTATTTAGATCTAGCTTTGTTTGTATAAAATTTGTTTTATAGTTATATCCATGCAGTTCCTTGGTTTCTTTTGGTAAGTATACACCAAGGTATTTTATTCTATTTGTGTTTCTTTTTTAATTCATGGTTATTTAAAATTTAAATATCTCAGGGGGCAGCTGGGTAGCTCAGTGGACTGAGAACCAAGCCTAGAGTCAGGAGGACCTGGATTCAAATGTGACCTCAGACACTTCCTGGCTATGTGACCCTGGGCAAGTCACTTAACTTCCATTGCCCAGCCTTCATTGTTCTTCTGCCTTGGAACCAATACACAGTATTGATTCTAAGACAGAAGATAAGAGTTAAAAATAAAATAAAATTAAAAATAAATTTTAAGAAATCAAATATCTCATTCTATCTCTTTTTTCAGGACTTTCTTGTTAATATGCAAAAATGTTGATGATTTATGTGGGCTTATTTTATATTCTACTACTTTACTAAAACAACTGATAGTTTCAATAAACTTTTTATTTGAATCTCTAGGATTTTTTATGTGTAACATTATATCATTCTCAAAAAAAAATTATTACTCCTTTCCCATTCTGATTATTTCAATTTTTCTTGTTCTCATTGCTACTGCTAACATTTCTAAGACAATGCTAAATAATAGTGGTGACAACAGGCATCTTGTTTCACTCTTGATCTCATAGGGAAGGGTTTTAGTTTATCCTTATTAGAAATTATACTTGTGGGTGGTTTTAAGTAGATATTTCATATCATTTTAAGAAACACTATTTTTTATGTATATGCTATAGTATATACTCTACTTTCCAATGTTTTTAGTAGGAATGATTATTACATTTTGTCAAAAGCTTTTTCTACATCTATTAATATAACCTCATGATTCGTCTTACTTTTGTTTTTAATATGATAAATTATATTAATAGTTGCAATATATTAAAACATCCCTGCATTCCTGGTATAAATTCTATTTAGCCTCAATGTGTAATCTTTGTGATGCCTTGTGGTCTCATAGCTAATATTTTTCCCCCATCAATTTTCATTAATGAAATTGGTCTATTATTTTATTTCTCTGATTTTGCTCTTCCTTGTTTAGGTATCAGTACATATTTTTTCATAAAAGAAATTTGATAACATTTCTTTTTTATTGATTATTTCAAAAGAATTGTTTAATATTGTATCTAATTGATCTTGAAATGTTTGTTAGAATTCATATTTTGAATCCATCCCGTCCTGATGCTTTTTTCAGGAAGTTCATTTATGTTCTGTTCAATTTCTTTTTCTAAAATAGTTTTATTTAGATACTCTGTCTCTTCCTTTGATAGTCTAGTCAGTTGTATTTTTGTAAGTATTCTTCCATTTCACTCATATTGTTAAATTTCTTAGCTTATAATTGAGCAAAATAACTCCTAACAATTATTTTAATTTCATCTTTATTCATATTCTATTCACCCTTTAAATCTTTAATGCTAGTGATTTTGTTTCCTTTTCTCTCTTTTTAAATCATATTAACCAATGATTTATCTATTTTGTTGATTTTTTTCATAAAACCAACTTCAACATTTATTTATTTATTAAGTGTTTTTCTTACACTCAGTTTTATTGCTCTCAACTTTAATTTCTGAGATTTCTAGTTTGTTGTTTTGGAGAATTTTAAATTCATTTTCTAGTTTTTAAAAATTATATTCCCAATTCATTGATCTGTTTTTTTTTATCTTACTAATCTAAGCATTTAGAATTATACATTTTCCTCTAATGATTGTTTTTTTTTCTGAATCTCATGAGTTTGGGTATGTTGTCTCATCATTATCACTTTCTTTAATGTAATTATTTATTGTTTCAATGACTTTTTCCTTAATCCATTCATTCTTTAAGATTTAGTTATTTAGACTCTAATTGATTTTTCTTCATGTTTCCATGGTCATTTATATGAAATTTTATTGCCTTATGGTCTGAAAATGATACATTTAATATTTTTGCTTTTTTAACTTTGACCATAATATTTTTGTGTCCTAATATATGCTCCACTTTGGAAAAGGTATCATATACCACTGAGAAGAAGGTATATTCCTTTCTATTCCCATTCATTTCACTTGAGATTACTATCATATTACCTTATTTAAGATTCAATTTATCTCTTTGACTTCTTTCTTATTTATTTCTAGTTAGATTTATCTGGTTCTGAGAGGGAGAAATTGATATCCCCCACTATTATTATTTTCTTATCATTTTCTATCTGTAACTCATTTAGCTTTCCTTTAAAAATGTGGATGCTATACCATTTAGCTCATAGAGGTTTAATAGTAGTAATATGTTACTATCTGTGTTAACTTTTAATATAATATAGTATCCCTGTTTACCAATTTTGATTATATCTATTTTAGCTTTAACTTTGTCATAGATTATGATTGTTACTTTTTTGTATCAGTTGAAATATTTTATATTCTGCTCTAAACTTTTTGTTATTCTATGGATGTCTCTTGTTTTTAAATGTGTTTCTTGTAAACAGCATATTGTTGAGGTTTCATTTTTGATTCATTCTGCTATCTATTTTTGTTTTATTAGAATTACTAATGGTGTATTTCACTGCATTCTATTTTTCCTCACAATTTGTCTTTCTTTTCCTCTCCTTTTGCATTATCCCTTCAAACATATCCTTTTTCTTCTGTCCACTACCTCTCCAGTTCCTGTGCCTTCTTAGAACACCTCCATTATCCTCTCCCCATGAGTTCATAATTATAAATCAGCCCACCTTTCTAAGTATACCTAGCTCATGTTTTCCCCCCTTTCCTCCTACTTCTTATTCTACTTCCCCTTTCAAAAATTCCTTCCCTATCCCTCACCCCATTCTTTTATTTCTTGATATTACACGATATAATATAAAATCTAATAAAATCCTAAAATTAAACCTAAAATCACTTCTTCATTTTATAGCAGTAGTAACATGTCACACAATAGGAATGTGAGGTTCTCTTTTCTTGGCTCTAAGTATAGTGCTCTTTCTACATGTAGTCACCTCCTTAATAGGAGAAAGCAAATTTCCTCTACTGATTTGATGGGATGAGTGGAACTCCTATGAGGTCACATAGAGAGGAAGATGAAACTAGTCTATATCAAAGATAGACTAGACTCCTCCACTGATTCCTCTAATACCATTGTAATTTAATGCATCTGTTTTCTTCCTCTTTACATTCCCCCTTGCCTTAGAATGATGAATCAATAGGTCCACATCCAGTCTTTCCAGTTCTATTTTTAAATCACTCATTTTTCTTGTTTTTAAAAATTAATATGAATAATAGCAACAATAAAAATATCACCAACCATAATAATGATAGTAATAATAAAGTAGAGGTAGGAAGAGGAAGGAGTATTTGTTTCTATTTGAACTTTCTTTGACAAAATAACTTCTGTTGAAGAACTTGCCTTATTACCCCAAATCAGTACCTTTTCTGGACCTGTTCATCTAAGAGAGGTGACTGGGAAGGTTAGAAGGTAAGTGACTTATCTAGGGTCACAAATCCACTATATTTAAGAAGTCAAACTTGAATTGTCAGTTCCTGATTTTTAGGTAGTCACTCTATTCATGGCACCACACTGCCATGGATATTGTTTTAATACACATTGATATCTTATACTTTTTTAGGCTTCTTAAAGCAAATACTATCTTTAAGGTTCCATTTTTCCTCTATTTTCTTTTCCATTGTTTTTTTATTAATAAACCCTAATATCTCTATATGTATCCTTCTATATTAATTTTATTTGTTACAGGGCTAGGCAATGGGGGTTAAGTGACTTGCCCAGGGTCACACAGTTTTCTGTTGTTTTTAATAAAAATTGTAATATGATTTTATCAAGTAGCCTGTTACTTTTTTGAATGCTATTGGTTTCAATATGTAAATTAATCTAAGAATCTCATTAATTCAGATGATCAGCCAGTTTATGCCTCCTACTTCTTATCATGTAAATTTTGGTATTTTTGAATCTCTAAAATTTTTAAACTTATTTAAATGATCAAATTTCATGGAATTTTTGAGATAACTTTCCTTTTAATTTACTCTAGTCATCCCTTTCTAATTTCAAATTTGATCATTTGAATTTCATTTTTTAATGAAATATAAAATATACATTGATCACATTTGAAATTTAATTTCTATTATGGGCTTGTTTATTTTTCTCTGTCCTATATTCTGTGGGTATACTATTTTGTTTATTTAATATTTAAAAGCATACTACTCATCATTAAATTTCTTAGTAACATAGGTTTTTAGAGTGACAAATTTCATTCAATTTTCCATGTTCACAAATTTCTAGTGCTTTTCATATGTGATATTTGTTGATATCTGATGTAATCTGATTTTTATTATTCCTCTTTTATTAATCTGTGTAGTACATTTAAAAAGTTTCAATATGAAGTTAATTCTATTATCCTTAGCACTATTATATTTTGTAGTTTAATCTTAACTGTAGATTATATTTTCCTCCTTTTCTAAATCTATCTTAGCACAAGTTTAATAAGTATAATTCTTGAATGTTTATTTAAATTTATTTAAATAATATGTATTAGATGAGGTTTCTTTAATAATCTATTCAGATCTCTCATTTTCATTTTTCTTTTTGTTTATTTTTAGCCTATTTCAATAGTGGATTGTATTAACTGTCTTTCTCTTCTGAACTTTCTGGATTAAAATTGAGTGTTTATTTTCCCAGCCCTTTGGTCACTCTCAGTGACTGAAAAAGCCTCCTGATGGCCTGGTGAAATTGTAATGCTTCATCTATATTGCTTTCCATTATTTAAGTGTCTACCCTATGCTCATTACCAAAGGAAAACTCAGGAAGCACAAGTCAGGTTGACCATCACAAATCTGACTCATTCTCAATAATAAATGCTCTTGGGGTTTTGGATTTAAAAGATTGCTCTATAGCAAAAATGAATATTATGGAAATAGATATCAAGTGATAACATTTGTACAACCCAGTGGAATTGCTTGTCAGCTCTGGGAGGGGAAAATGAATCATGGAAACATGGAAAAAATTAAAAATAAATAAATAAATACTAAATGTTCTCCAAAAATGTTGGAAACGTTACCTTCTTTCTTTTTTTTCTCTCTCCAGCTATGAGAACAAACAGTTCTACTACAGCCAGTGAAAAAATTATTTTTCTCGACTTAGTTCTAGGTATTGCTTCCTTCATCCAGACAGGAGCTGGTATGCTGGGAAACTTCTTCCTTCTTTGTCATTATATCTTTATTTTCCTATTTGGTTACAAGCTGAGGCCCATAGACTCCATTTTTTTCCACTTGGCCTTGGCCAACTCCATAATGCTTATTTCCAAGGGAGTCCCTCAGACAATGGTCGGCTTGGGGCTGAAGATTTCCCTGGATCACATTTGGTGTAAATTTATCATTTTTGTTCACAGAGTGGCCCGTAGTCTTTCCCTCAGCCTCACCTGTCTTCTGAGTGGCTTTCAGATTATCACCATCAGTCCCTCTACTTTTTCTGTAGTGTCAGACCCAAAAGCCTTTGCCTCAAAACTCATTAAACCTTTGTGCCTTTCCTGCTGGATCCTACACATACTGATAAATGTCTTTGTGCATGTGAATATGAAGAACTTTATAGGAAGCAGTAATGACACAAGGATATGGCATATGGGATTCTGTTCACATTTTATTCCAGCCTCTTTCAAAGTCTCACTATTTGCAATTCTTTACTGTATTCCTGATTTCCTGTATGTGGGATTTATGGTGATGGTCAGTGGCTCCCTGGTGCTTCTCCTGCAAAGACACCACCACCAAGTTCGGCATATTCACAGATCAGGCCTTTTGTCAAAAAGGTCCCCTGAGATAAGAGCCACCTATACCATCTTGGTGTTTGTGAGCACCTATGTCTCATTCACCTTAGCCAATTCCATTTTGTCAGTTTATCTCTTTCAGTTTCATAGGCATTTGCAGTGGTTGATACCCACATCAGCTCTCTTGGCTGCATGTTTCCCAGCTATCAGCCCCTTTGTACTCATCAGCTGTGATTCTCAGATTCTCCATTTCTTTTATTCACTCTGGGGAAAGAAAAGATCCCAAGACTCTTTTCCTTAAGTCTTCCACTGCTCAGCATTCTACTTCCCTACTTATAAGCAGATAGCTTTAAGAAGATGATGAGAATGAATAGCTACATAGCATAGAGGATAGAGTGCCAGAGCTGGAGTTGGGAGGAACTGAGTTCAAATATGACAGACACTTCATAGCTGTGTGATACTGGACAAGTCAGTTGATCCAAAATGCCTAGGCCTTACTACTCTTCTGCTTATCATCAGTTGGAAGACAGAGGGCACACTCTTTTTTAAAGAACCTGAAGAGAATAGGTCAGTACCCAATAGGATCAAAGAATTGTGGGGCTTAGAACATAAAAGGGACATCAATGATAATGGTCATCATCATTATACCTAGCATTTTCATAGAACTTTAAAGTTTGAAAAAATACTTGATGGGGCAGGTGGGTTGCTCAGTGGATTGAGAATCAGGACTAGAGGCGGGAGGTCCTAGGTTCAAATCCAGCCTCAGACACTTCCCAGCTGTGTGACCCTAGGCAAGTCACTTGACCCCTATTGCCCACCCTTACCACCTTCCACCAAGGAGCCAATACACAGAAGTTAAGGATTAAGAAAAAAAAAACACTTGACATTTACTTTAAATGTGGCCTGTCCTGATGCTCCTTTTACTATGAAGTTTAGTTTCACTATCTTAGGATTATTTTGAGCATCTATTCCTGAAATAGTCTCACTCTAGAAATTGTGTTTGTCTTAGAATCAAATGGGATGTTGAGAAAAGCAGTTTGTACTGACTTGAAACATGTCTATGAGTTGCATTTACATATGAAGTAAGGGAGATATTTTAGGTTTTACTTGCATTCTCCAAGCACAGATAAGCAATATCTGGAGAAGACAGAAGAGGTTTTTTGAAATTTGTCTCTCAATAGGACTGATGTAAGTGATGCATTATATATATCAGTGTAAAAAAAGTAACTTTATGAAGAGTTTGTGAGGAGATGGCAAGGACACCATATGCATAAAAGGGCTCTTTTTTGGTCATTTCCGAAGAAAAGATTAGAAGATAAAGATTGACCTAGCTTTTTTACTAAATGTTTGGATTTAACTCTTTTCTTGATATAAAATTTGAATTACATTCTTTTTTAAAAAAATTAAACCCTTACCTTCCATCTTGTAGTCAATACTGTGTATTGGTTCCAAGGCAGAAGAGTGGTAAGGGTGGGCAATGGGGGTCAAGTGACTTGCCCAGGGTCACCCAGCAAGGAAGTTTCTGTGGTCAGATTTGAATCTAGGACCTCCTGTCTCTAGGCCTGGCTCTCAATCCACTGAGCTACCCAGCTTCCCCCGAATTATATTGTTAAAAGACTTTAATCAAAATATTGCTGGACTAGAGAAGAAGAATCATCCACTTCTAACATCAAAGTCAGGTATCATGAGTCATGATCTTTCACATAGCCAAGATAGTACAAATCGTTGTATGCTGCACATCTTTTGTTATCAGTTTCATTAATTAATTAATAATATATTCAATGTTTTAATATTTAATTATAGTGCCATAAGAGTTGTTATAATGTAAAATGATGTTTTACTGGTTTATTATATAATTTTAATCAAGTGCTTTAAATGAATGAAAAACTGAAATTTAACTAATGAAAAATGATTTTTCTTAATATGTTTATTGATTATTGTTAATATCAAGAGAATAAAATTAAATGAAACAATAAATCTATTTGTCAGTGGCAGAAAATTGGAGCTAGGCAGGAGTGTATGGTGTAAGATTATTACTGGATCCCTCGTGAATCCAACAAGCAATTGGTACACTGAGAGGTGACTTTCAGCTAATGATTATGGTTAATTCATGTAATAATCAGTCCACACAAAGTTGTATACCCTTTGCCAACCAAGATTCAATATTATGACAGATGGCATTGTTCCAGAGACAGAACTTGGTCTCTTCATTGAACTGAAGAGATCTTGGCAGGAAGTAGATACACTGAATAAAATTTCTCTTACAATACTTTGGTATAACTAATCACGCCTAAAAAAGTGTCCCCTCACCACTGATAAAAGACTTATGCTCTTATCATCTCTTCCTAGAGATTGCAAGTCAGTGAAGACAGGTTGCAAAGGTTTGTTGTTATTTATATTCCCCAAGTAAGCAGCATGAATTGGTGGCAGTTTTCTTCGTGGATTTTGGAGCATCTCACATTTCTTGATTATATATGAGAATGCATTGCCAACAGAAAACCCATTCCTTAACTGCATTAGACTTCTTTCTTGATTCACTTGTCCAAAATAATCATGTAGACATTTCATGGTCACAGAAAGATATGCCTGAGCAGCACCAACTGCTTGCTGGACCCATGAATGAATCCAGTAACAGCCTTATACCATACACTCCTGACTAACTCCAATTTCTGCCATTGATAGAACAGTAAAGTGCCTTCCAAAGATTGCATTTGAGTCTTTCCGGCTGTCATCTTGCTTCTTGGCTGTCACTTTTCTGTTGATTTACTTCATTGTTCATGGACAGTTGAGAGAATGGTTGGTTCATTGAAGCAAAATTCACAAAAATTGCTTGCCAATCTTGTGGAAATCTCAGACTTTCAGCTCTGTTGCCATTAGCTTGTAGTGTAGTCTTTTACTTGTTGCATATAGCTTTCATTTCTTTATGTATTACCACTTCCCTGGTACCCTTTGGATGTTGAGGAAGAGCATCTTTTCCCACATCATTTGTTTCTGGCTAGGATTACATGTTAAATTTCTTTTCAGTCATTTCAGTTATGTCTAACACTTTGTTAGCTCATTTGGGTTTTTGGGTGAAGATATTAGTGTTTTGTCATTTTTAGCCCATGTTACAGACAGGAAATTGAGGCAAACATGGATAAGTGATTTTTTTCCTGGGTTACATAGCTAGTCCGAGGCTAGATTTGAACTCAGAAAGATTAACCTTCCTGACTTCAAGCTTAAGGGATCTATCCAAGGCA
Organism: Gracilinanus agilis; assembly: GCF_016433145.1. NCBI lineage: Eukaryota > Metazoa > Chordata > Mammalia > Didelphimorphia > Didelphidae > Gracilinanus > Gracilinanus agilis. The sequence continues at coordinate 15,004,595 of NC_058132.1, read as the reverse complement.
CCACTTATCTTCCCCCAGTGTAGCAACCATATATTTTATTTTATTTTATTTTATTTTTTAAGATATAAATATTTTATTCTTTTAGAAAAAATTTTCCCTGGTTACATGATACATGTTCTTACTTTCCCTTTCACCCCCCGACCTCCTCCCCCATATCCAATGCACATTTCCACTGGTTTTAACATGTGTCATTGATCAAGACTTATTTCATTATTATTGATAGTTGCATTGGTGTGGTCCTTTTGGGTCTATATCCCCAATCATGTCCGCATCAACCCGTGTATTCAAGCAGTTGTTTTTTTTCTGTTTTTCCACTCCTGCAGTTCTTCCTCTGAATGTGGGTAGTGTTCTTTTCCATAAATCCCTCAGAATTGTCCTGGGTCATTGCATTGCTGCTAGTACAGAAGTCCATTACATTCTATTTTACCACAGTGTATTGGTCTCTGTGTATAATGTTCTTCTGGCTCTGCTACTTTTGCTCTGCATCAATTCCTGGAGGTCTTTCTAGTTCACATGGAATTCCTCCAGTTTATTATTACTTTGAGTGCAATAGTATTCCATTACTGGCATATACCATAATTTGTTAAGCCATTCCCTAATTGAAGGGAATACCCTCATTTTCCACTTTTTTGCCACCACAAAAAACATGGCTATTAATATTTTCATACAAGTCTCTTTATGATCTCTTTGGGGTACAATCCCAGCAATGCAATGGCTGGCTTGAAGGGCAGGCAGTCTTTTAGAGTTCTTTGGGCATAGTTCCAAATTGCCATCCAGAATGGTTGGATCAGTTCACAGATCCACCAGCAGTGCATTAATGACCCAATATTGCCACATCCACTCCAGCATTCATTATTCTTCCCTGCTGTCATTTTAACCAATCTGCTAGGTGTGAGGTGGTACCTCAGAATTTTTTTGATTTGCATTTCTCTAATTATTAGAGATTTAGAACACTTTCTCATATGCTTATTGATAGTTTTGATTTCTTTATCTGAAAATTGCCTATTCATGTCCCTTGCCCATTTATCGATTGAGGAATGGCTTAATTTTTTATGCAATTAATTTAACTCCTTGTATATTTGAGCAATTAGACCTCTGTCAGAGTTTTTTGTTATAAAGATTTTTTCCCAGTTTGTTGTTTCCCTTCTGATTTTGAGCAACCGTATATGTTAATGTATGTTATAAAGTGCTAATCATCAAAATATTCTAGTCATGGCTAAGAAATAAAAGTAGTGGATCCCTGGAATAGATCAAGTACATGATACATAGGAGTAAATGACTATAGTAACTTAATATTTGGTAAACTCAATGGTCTAAAGTTTGGGGGTAAGAACTCAGCATTTGACATAAAATTGTTGAAAGCCAAAATGGATAAAATGACTTCAAGATAAAGTGATATCAACAGAAAGTTAGAAGAGATGTAAAACATACCTATCTTATCTATGGATAAGGGTAGAATTTTTGATCAAACAAGAGATAGCGAGGATTATGGGAAATAAAACAGATACTCTTGATTACATGAAATTAAAAAGCAGTTCTCAGACCACACTCACCTTTGAGCAGCACATGATATTCTTTGAATGGTGAGCTATTGACTTAATGACATTTCAAACAATTACACCTGCAACCAAAATTCCTAATGATGTCAAATTACAGGCCCAGGTGATCTTACATCCATATCACAATTTCATTAATAATAGTTTGTACCCAGGAAATTATTGCTATTTTTTCATGGTACAATTATAGCTCACAATGTATACATAATAAAAACATCTCATTTGTCCTTCATTTTTAACTGAAGAACAATAATGTTCTAGAGATTCATATATAAGGGAATACATGATAGTTCACTCAAAATCCCAGAAAATGCCAACCATCACAAGCCTAAAATTTGATGCAAAAATGAAATCTTTTAATCTAAGATCTTTTGTACTAGGTTGTACCTGCTCATTGATAGGTAATGTAAATAAAAGCTAAATAATGTTAATAAATAGTGTGCATGGAAGTTATAACTTCAAGAATGTAATTTCAACCTATACTATTTACTAGAATTTACTAAGTATTATTGAACTATTAACATTAAATTTGATACTTTTCATAAGCAATGGTCAAAAAGTCTCAGATAAAACTCCCTCTTTACTCTAAGCAATCTTGTATGCCCCTCTGCACTCTGCTTGGAAGTTGTCTTAGTTTGGCAGACTTCAGTATTTTAGCATTGTACAACAAGATGTTTGCAGGGTTGATAGGATTGTATGACCTGGCCTGAGTAGAAAGTCCCAACGACATCACAGTCATGGACAACTTCAGCGGTCTTTGCAATTTTTTCCTCAAACAAAAATTATATGATTATTCACTATAAAGCCCCAATTGCCCAATTAAATGTTTAGTAGTTTTCAAAAATTCTACCACATCCCTTAATGGCTCATTTCATGTAACAGCATCCAGATTAAAAGAATTGTTTTTCTAATGAAATAACTCTTTGGCCATCATTTTTCAGTTAACAATATATCTGATGCTATCATTTCCCAGAATTCACAATGTGAGGAAAAAATAAAACACCCAAATAATGTACCCAGTAGCATATATCTAAAATGTGTAACAAAACATTACTAGTCAGATGACATCGTTTCAGTTAAATGCATTTCCAGATTATTTTACATATAAATCAACCATTAATATCACTTTTTGGCATTTATACTTACTTCTTTCAAGACCAATGTCATTATAAAGTCATTTTAATCCAATTGTCTTTAACAAAATTTACTTTTGCAGCTATTAAGCATGTTATTGAAATACAAAATACTAGGTATCTTTTCCATTACAATTTAGTATTGTAGAAAATATAAGTAAGGGTAATGGGGTCACCAAGGATATTATAAATAAACTAAGTGGTTTGTGGGAACACATACTGGGATTTATGAGAGACTAAACCTGGACATGAAGACCTGAACTTCTAAGCTGCTCCTAACTGACAAATGACAGTTAGCCAACTGTCACTCTGGCCAGAGGCCTTGAATTCAACAGACAAGGAAGGTAACAGGATATAACTGGGGTTAATTATGAATAACTAAAAGGTGGGATAGGGATATCTACTCTAAAACCTTAAATCTAATGACATAACCCACAGGGAAAGTAAAGACATTTCTATACTAACTTAGTAATCTAAACTGACAGGGCCCAAGGAGCAGTGGAGTCTCTGGGTGACTGCCTCAGACCTGGAACCTTCCAGGCTTGAGTACAGCTAGGGGCTTTGTGGCTTTGGGATTCTCACTGCAATCCACTGATGATCTCTGGATGCCAAGAGCCAAGGTGGTCTCAGGTACCAAGTTGAGAAGGTGTGCTCAAGACTCTGTCCACCAGATCCCAAACTCCTCCTCTTCCTTGGCACAGGACTGTTGATCTTGACTCTTTGCTAGATGCCACCACCACACAAGATCCCAGGGGAAAATCAGGATTCAGGATGTCCTTTTACTCTGAGTGCTCCCAGGGCTAACCACAGTTTGTGTTAACCCCCCAATGGAGTCCTTCCCAGAGCCCAAGTCACTTCTTCTTGCTCCCTCATTCCATCCTGGAATTCCCAGCTCCAGCTCCTTCCTGCTAAATACATCTTAATACCTAATCAATAACTAATCTTATCTTCCTCACAACAGTTTCCCCCTTTGCACAAAGCCAAAATTACCAAAATTTTGGTATTTGTGCACTACAAACTAAACTAAAATTCTAACCCAAAATAAGAAACAACCTACACTAACTCTATTCTATCTAACACTATCCTACTCTACCCTACACTAGGGATTTCAACAAGGAAAGGTAAAAGGATAAATACATTGAACATTTACATAGTTGAAAACATAAAACAAGTAACAATGCAAAATTTCCAACAAAATCAACAGCAAATATGAAATATCAATACAAAGTCAAAACAAACATCAAACATAACTCCTATTCTAATACAGAAATATCCTTCCAACTAATAAATGCAAACCATTTTGAAAATACATTTTAACACAACATTGCATAAGACGTTACATCAAAATTACAAAAAAACATTGAACTCCCTTATGCAAATTACACTTGAATGTTTGCAACTCAATTATATTAAAGTATTCACAGAATTTACATTTATACACATATATACACATGATACATACATACAACATATACATAATATATGTATGATATACATATATACATGTATGTATACACAATGTATACATATCAGATATACATATGTACACCCTTTACAATTTCAACAAATAATTCTATACCTAAATATATTTCTACATTTTCCATATCATAAAGAACAACTACATAATGTTCCTCATATCTTTCTAATCTCAACAAAATCAGAACAACTCTCAAACCTCTTTCCAAATTCCAAAAGTTTTACTTTATTTTTAAAAACTCTTACTTTCCATCTCAATACTAGTTCTAAGGTAGAAGAGCTGTAAGTGTCTTACAATGGGGCTAAATGATTCACACAGGGCCACACAAAAATGAAGTGTCTGAAGCTAAATATGATCTCTGGACCTCCTATTTATAGGCATGACTCTCAAACTACCTTGCTGCTGCCCCTCTTCCATCCCAACCCTTCACTTTCAAACCAAAAGACTAAAACTTTCTTTAAGTTTCTACCCATTTACTTCTCACTGCAAATTTCATCATTAGAATTCAAAAGAAGGCACTGATTGGTGTCCCCAATTACAGTGGTTCCAGAGGCTCTAGAGAATCTCTGGCTCATGCAGTGGGTATGAAGCCTAGAGGCAGGGCAAGCTGATGGTGCTCCTAAAGGAGGCAGTCCATGTGGTAGCTGGTTCTTCATGAGTGTCTCTGTTGTTAATCTGGAGGATGTCACTTTCTGAGACTTTATTGTATCCTGCTGCCATTTTCTGGAAACTCTCTTAAACTTCCTCTTCCTTTCATAATAAATAAAACCAAAAAACCATGAAAAAACCCAAACCCTTCCCCCATTTTATTTTTTGAATCACCCTTTCTGATACTTCCTCCTTTGTCTATTTTCCTGCATCTCCTCCTTCATAAGGAATACAAATACTGCAACATGAAAAATGGCAGGGTGGAATTCCTGCAAGATACAGGGTCAAGCCTCACCCAGAATTCCAGGGGACCCCCCCCAGAGAACTCTGGGTGAGGGAACAGTTTAAAAGTGGTTAAACAGTTAATTCTGGGGGGTTGAAATGAGCAGGTCATGCTGCTTGCTGTTCCTGGTTTGGGGATTGCTTTGGAGGCCATCTAGGGCAAGAACCATCTTGGTTCTTCATCTCTTCAGCTTCCCCAAATATCTCTGTTAAGATCAACATAACAGATTTGGCCAGCCAGCCTAGGATTTTTATTTCATAACCTGAGTGGGAAGTGATTAGTATGGCCAGCTTCATTAACTGGGCCATTGTCACACTGGGGTGCTCTTGGTTGCTAATATATTGGATTTGGCAGGCTTGTGCTACCTTTTGGCTGATAACAGTTCCCAAATTTTTCAAGCAAATGATAGAAATATATGATACTTACATGTGGTTCACTATATCAATGGGTGATGCTTTGACATATGTACCATCAGGGATAGCCATGGCTACAACTTTCTATGGGACCCTGATGATATTGAGGAAAATTTTGGCATTTACCTTTGGGAGAACAGAAATAGCAAACCCAGTTTTGGAGCAATTAGTAGAGCACACGAAGACCTTAATTGAGATAAACAAGCAGATCAGGGAGGGAAAGGATCTAGATGCAAAGACAATCATGCAGCTAGAGATTATTGAGAATGCAGTCACACCAAATAAGGGGGGTGATGTTAAACAACAAGCTATGGAGATTGCAGGGGCTGAAGCAGCTCCTGTAACTATCTTTCCCATTACTGATAGGACAGTGGTACAACCTGACTCGGGCATTATACATGTTAAAGGCTACAAACCTTTCTCAGGGGGTGATTTGGAGATCTTGAAATGGAGATTTCCTCAGTTCTATACAAATCTCCATAAATCTATAAAAGAATATAAATGGGCCATGAGACTTTACAACCCAACATTTGAGGATGTGGAATTGCTCCTATCAGAATTATACACCCCTAGTGAGAAGGCAAAGTTTATAGCTGAGACAAGAAGCAACCCCAATTTTGCCTCATTGCCAGAATTACACCAGGACTTGGAACTCTCCTCACATGCAAACATGGCTTATCTCAAAAGGTGTAGGGAGGATTTAGCAGAAGCAATGAGCCTCCATGCAAGACAATCAAATGCATGGGGGTGCTTTGAAAAATTAAGGCAGGCAAAAGAAGAACACCCAAGCCTTTACCTGGACAGGCTCTTAGAGGCAGGCAAAACTATCCTAGGTTTCAGGAATATGACAGCTGAGGATAACATCCAGCATGTCAGGAGGCAGTTTGTAAAGGGCAGCCTGAACCATATCCAGGCTTATTTCAAGTTGCATTGACCACAATGGGAGACCATGCCCATTGAAGAACTAAGAAAGACTGCTGCATACTTACATGAGTTTACAGATAGTGAGCCTAAGCAATCAAAGGCCTCTGAAAAAGACAGGGAGATTGCAGAGCTGAAGAGACAACTAAAGAAAGCTCAAAAGGCCAAGGAGATAGAGGAGATCAAGAATATGGCTCTGAAGTCCAGCAATCCGAGGAGCCAGAACAGGCCTAGGCAATCTTCTAGCAATACTAACAACTCTGTCAAGTGCTTCTTCTTGTGTTCAAAACTTGGACATATTGTTCATAAATGTAGATTTAAATCTCAGATAAATTTAGGGAATAGAAGTAATAACAACAATAACAACAACAGGCGAAACACCTACTATAATTTTAGATATAACAACAACAGCAATAATAGTAGCAACAACAGGGACAATAACAACAGATACAGTGACAAAGTAAAGGCCAGATGTTGTGACCATAACTGTGCTAAATTTAGTAATTCCCCTAGTTTATCAAAAATGGAGGAATACGTGTCCCAAGGTGTGAGACCTTGTACCAGCTTATGAAACGAGAAAGCCGCATTAGTTGTTGTAAGGACAGATAAGGGCAGTGACAGTGATGTAGCAGAGGAATGTGGGAAAGACAAAATGGGTGCAGAAGAAATTAAAATCATGGGTCGGTGAATGTAACACAAAGTTATAAAGAAATGACTGAGGAGGAGTTGCAGATGGAGGAGGATATAATAGAAATAAAGGAGAGAATTTATGGGACGGAAAACAGCAAGGTGGGGAACGCTGAAAGGGAACCAGGCACATCTGCACAAGTTCTTGATTCAAGCTTGAAGAAAATAGCATTCATTGATTCTCACTGTACTGGGAAAGAAGCATCATTCTGTAGTAAGACTGTGAATCATTCACATCAATCTGTAGTATAGCAAAGCCAAACAACAAGGGCAATGGTTTTAGACAGGTGTTCTAATGGGGATCTCTTAGAAACAGACAGTGTCAACAAGGGAGATGGACTCCTGCAGACCATTGAGAAGGAAAGTGCTAATTTCTCAGACATAGGCACAACCTCTTCTCTATCACCAACTGGGGAAGCTGGAAAGGAAAGTAGAAAATCTAGTTGCTACAATACTAAAGGAATTTTAAAGCTGGGTCCTGAAGCTAGGGAATTCATATCAATCCTACTTCAGGGTCAGGTGCATACAGATGTAGCAGACTTTCAAGCCTGTGATACTCCAGAGTTCCCTTTGGAGTAGATTCCAAGTTAATGCATTTAAAAGAATTCAATTCCATAAGTGTCAGTAGCCAAGAGAGAAACAAAATGACACCAATAGGAACAGAGAAAGAATTTACGATACTGACTTTGTTTCCTATGCAAAGTACACCTGCAGTTAAGTTTCCTATTACTGACATAGAGTCTAGGGGTCAGATACAAGAAGAGGGCATAGACTCACAGGGTTGGGATGTAGTCATGAACCAAAAACACATTCCCAATTCTGAAGAATTTCCTTTAATGCAGAGAAATACCTTTCCTGAATCTAACTTTGCACAAGTCAAGCAAAGCATGTTCAGTGAAGAGGACACTCTACCTTACTCATGATCTGGGAAAACTGAGATACACCTTGACACTGATGGGCCCATGAATGATCCAGGGATGCCAGTTAAGGCACAGGCAGTCCAAAATGCCACTTTTGAAGGAGACTTACCATTATTACACTCACAGAATCTTGAGCCAGCACAGACAGAAGTCCTAAGACAAGATCAATGGGATTTGAGGGAAATTGAGATAGAATCAATTTTTTTACCCATTGATCAGACAGCTAAAGACAGAGAACCCTTGGTTATGATGATGATAGGAAATCATATCTATCCTGCTCTTATTGACACCAGAACAACCCAGTCTGTGTTAACATCTGCACCAGAAAATTGTGCACTAATGGGGTCTGTGAGAGTAAAAGGAGCCACTGGGAAAATGGAGTTTGTGCCCAAGCTAAGATCTAAGATGGTGAAAATAGGCCCAATGACCTTAGATCATTCCTTTTTGTTGATATCTGGATGCCCATCCAACGTTTTGGGGAGGGATATTCTCTGTAAATTAGGTTCCACTATCCGGTGTGATAAGTCAGTCGAAATATTCTCACACTTACCCAAACAGTCATTCAAGCACCATCCCTTGCTATTCCTGGGGCAAGTGGAGGGTGATGAGGAACAACATAGGGGGAGTATCTTTGAAATACTGAAAGTTATCCCAGAGGCAGTTTGGGCTAAGCATTCAACTGATGTGGAAATTTTAAAATCTGCCACACCTCTTAAAGTTGAGGTGAAAGAGGGCACTCAAGCAAAGAGGCCACAGAGGGTATCAGGCCCATAATCCAAAGTCTCCTGGAACAAGGCATTTTGGTCTATACTATGTCTGAGTACAATACACCTATTATGCCCATTAAAAAGCTGAAGAAAGATCCAAATGACAAAACACAATGGCGTTTTGTGCAGGATCTGAGAGCAGTAAACAATTTTATTAAGAAGGGACATGCAGTGGTACCTAGCCCAGCAAATATCATTGCTGAAATTCCAAGTAGTGCAGCCTGGTTCACAGTTGTGGACCTGTGCTGTGCATATTTTACCGTACCCCTGCATGAGCCCAGTCAGAAGATGTTTGCATTTTTCTGGGAAGATAAACAATATGTTGTAATCGAATTCCACAAGGGTTCCCAGAAAGTGCAAATATCTTTTGCCAGATCCTGCAAAGAGACCTCGAATCAATCATATTCACTGAGAGTAAATTAGTGCATTATGTTGATGACCTTTTGCTATTGTCACCAAATGCTTGAGTATGTCAGAGGGACAGCAAGTATCTGTTACAAGAGCTATGCAAAAGGGGACAACTCCAGGGCCAAGCTACAGTGGGTTTTGCCAAAAGTAGAGTACCTTGGCTTTGTGTTAGAGAAGGGTATAAGATGGATTTCCCAAAAAAGAGTTGCACATATGCAGAAGCTGTGCATGCCTAGTGTTATATTGAAACTCTGGGAGCAGAGAGTCTCACTGTTGATTGACAGGTGATGACCATTGGCCATCAGAATGTTCCCAGAGGTCATGAGGACAGGAGAGAAAGCGGTTGGCCAGGGGGTTTTAAATACCCTGGCATCCCTGGTTTTTGTTTCCTTTCATTTCCCTTGGACCTGAGATCTGTGGACCCTGGTCTATTGGGATTTGTGACTTGCTTGGTTCAACCTTGCAAGAACTCCTGTCTTGTACCTGATTAACATTGCCAACCTGTACCCAGACCATCAATCTTCTTATTCTACTGTCTGCTAGATATTTAGGAATTCAAACATCTTTAGTTATCTAGGTCTCCCGGGGCCTGGGAGGGATCCATGAAGTGGGCAGGAGAAGAAGAAGTGGGTGGATAGGGGTGGTACCTGAAGGCTGTAAAGGCATAACAACATCTGGCAAGAAGAAGAAGCTGAAAAACAACAAACAGCACCTTGCTTGCTCTAGTTTGGCTGTGGCCAGGCTGAGCCAGAGGAGCTAGATTAAGCCAGAATCACTCACTTGCCTACAGCTCTGAGGGTTTACTATTATCAACATTAGTTTAGGGTTTCCCAATTCCTCCTCCCATTTCCTAATATTCCTTCTTTGCTAGAAATATAGATGAAGCAATTCAAGTACCTTCCTGGAGTGGTTGTGTCATCACTTCTCTGGGAAGGGAGCAACGCAATCAGATAAACATGTCCAAGGCTAATAGAGCCCAATAACCATCATTAATCAACCCCAGGTGGGACCTGACATGGAGATTCATCCATTGACCTGAAGGATCCTGCCCGGACACTGTTATAAAGGAGGGAGGTGGTACAACATCTAGCTAGGTGGCAAGATTCAGATATCTTGCTCTAGCCATATATCTGAGCTGCCACTGCTGTCTCCCAATTGGCAGTGGTAGTATCCAGTCTACCC
>NC_058132.1:14973880-14993700 GCF_016433145.1 Gracilinanus agilis | reverse complement strand
CTCCCATATACCCTCCCCTACCGGGGGAAGCCCAGGCAGCACTTCCTGCCCAGGCAGTTCCCCCTATTTTACCTTCACCTCCCCCGGCCCATTGGACAAGGGGCCACAGCCCTCTTGCTCCCGAAATGAGCCAGTTACCTTCCTCCACAGTGGCCCTCCCTGTCCAGACCATGGGACCCATGGCCCCAGGTGAGCTAATGGTTCATCAGTACTGGCCGTTCACCTCCTCTGATTTATATAATTGGAAACATCAAAATCCCCCTTTCTCAGGAGAGTTAGGGGACAAGGAAGTCAGTTCAGCCAATCAGATGGCTGATTGCTGTACCTGAGTACCCTCAGTTGAAGGGGACAGTGTGCTGCAACTGTTTTAATGAGCTTTCTCACAGCAAACATTTCTTTTTTAACCATGGATCCTAAAGAACTGACTTTTTTCCTTTTAAAGCATGCTTGTCATAAGGTTGTATGTTTTTGTTTATTGTCTTTGTCACAGTCTCATCTCTATGTATTCTTAAATTGGACATTACAAAAAAGAGGGGGAGTTGAAAGATTGAACTTCCCACAGTCAGAGATCCTCAGCAGAGGACAAGAGCAAATATCTGTTCAATGATTTTTCCTCTTTCTCCCTTTGGATGGGCCCCCAAAGGATTGAAAAAGAGAAAGATTCAGAGCAGAAAAGGAAGATTTTACTCCACAATTGGAAGCATTTTCACTTAAGATTTGACTTTAAGGGTTGAGGATTGCTAATGATATTGATATGGTATAATGTAATTTTATTTTTGTGGTAACTGTTTGTCAGTCAAATGTGAAATATCAACCAGATTTTATTGAGCACAAAAAATCATGGTTAGAAGTTTGTTAAGCCTTGGTTTTTACTTTGTAAATGTAAAAGTCATTCAGAAAAAAAGTTGAATGTTATTATTGAGAACTTATTTTAGAATTTAAACTTGGGAGTTTTCAAAATGAGATGTTCTTCTAATGTATGTGCTGTCAGAACTAACAAGTAATCATATGACACACAAGAAGTTTTTAAAGTGGTTAATCTGTACATGGGTTTTAATAATACAGGTACTAAGAATTGGGTATTTTGCAAAAGATGCAATTTTTAAATAGTGTTGTTTTGACTAAGAGTTGTATGAATTGTTTTGAAAAATGTGTACAGGGGACAGCTGGGTGGCTCAGTGGATTGAGAGCCAGACCTAGAAACGGGAGGTCCTAGGTTTAAATCTGGCCACAGACACTTCCCAGCTGTGTGACCCTGGGCAAGTCACTTGACCCCCATTGCCTATCCTTACCACTCTTCTGCCTGAAAGCCAATAATGACTCCAAAAGTAAGGGTTTTGGGTTTTTGGTTTTTGGTTTTTAAATGCATACAATGTATAAGAAGGAATCTGTGATCCAGAGATTAACATATATTCAGACTCAAATTGCTAGAAAATAAAGATGAATGAATACAAAATATGTATGCATTTAGACTATAAAGAGAATTGTTTCCACCTGAATAGTTTAAGGATATATGATGTGCAAACTGTATGAAATTAACAAGGGAAATTTGACCAGCCCAGGATTTAATAGGGTTTGATATAAGGATTACATGCAATTAAATATAGCACCTTTCCTCCTTTTTTTGTAATAATGGTAAAGAAGGAGAAGCCAGAGGAAATAAAAGTAAAGAAATAATAGGTGTGAATTCTGGTGCAAAATAGATACAACAAAAGGTGAATCAGAGTAATATCGATGAAATTAAATCAGTTATGTAGCAATGCTTTGAGGTAAAAAGAAACTAAACTGGAGGTTCTATCCTGTTTTAAACAGAGGTTTAAAAGGAATAAGAGCAAATACTTTGCAATTCAGTTGTTTATATACTGAAAGATTACTAAAGGACTTGAAGTTATTTAGAAGTTGTGGAGTTCAAACTAAAATTTATAGAGAATAATTTATTATGAAAGCTTTGATACATGCTAAATTTTAAATTGTGGTGATCTCATTTGTTAAAGAGAGACAAGAGACAAGGTTGTTAAGTCATAAAAACCTAAATCAAGCTATTTAACTCTTCCTTGCAAACAGGAAGGAAAAGAGAGAAATACTTTTAATTGTTCCACTTTGATGGAAAGATAAACAAGGAGGAAAACAGTCTTCTTGAGACTAACCTGGGCATTGTGCAGAGATGGCAGGGATCCTGCACCCCTTAACTCTTAAAAGAGTTTAAAGATGAGTATATTTTAATTGTATACTTCAGAGGGTTTGAGGAGATGTTCAAGCAAGTAAAAGTTGATAGAAAAGTCATGGATATCTTGTAAAATAGTTTTTTGCCTTTTTGGCAGTACAGTTGTTATAAGGGTGCAAATGGTGAACCCCTGGGTTCGGGAAGGAGGCCCTTCTCAGGGATGAGAGAACTCCAAGCTTAGCTTAAAAGTATCTTTTTCAAAGAGAGTGGACATGACTCCTTTCACTCAGGCATTTAGTGAGTGGGGGGTCAGTCTGAGATCCTCTGGGCTTAGGCTATCAAGATGTGGCCAGAGTTGTATCTCTTTTGTTATAGGGGAAAGGGAGTTTCCCTGTTCACAGCCAGTCTGAGTTAAGGCGAGGTTCTTTATTCACAGCTTGCCTGAGTTAAGGGGTGCAGGATCCCTGCCATCTCTGCACAATGCCCAGGTTAGTCTCAAGAAGACTGTTTTCCTCCTTGTTTATCTTTCCATCATAAAAGGTTTCAAAATATAATAGGTTTAAGTGTTTAAATTGATCAAAAATGTTTTTTGGGGTTTAAAATGATCATAAATGGTTTTTATCTCAATGTGTTAAAATTGACTAACTTTATTATTATATTTGACTCACTTGTCTTGAAGATAGATAAGCAGCCTGCTTGTTAAAAAGCTTGCTTTAAGGTTTGTAGTGCTTAAAAGGTTTTAAATTTTGTAATTGGAAATACTACATGCTTTATTATATTTCTCTAAATGTGACTTTTATATAAATTGTTGCTAAAACATGTGCTTTAAGTATTGTTTGAATGTAAGCAAAAGCTCATTGTCAACCTGACTGTACCATCGGTTCTGTTCAATACTTAGTGGTTACCTCAGTTTACCAATTTGTACTATGAACTGAATCTTATAATGAGCACTATGCTAAAGACACAGTGCCTCAATTCTTGGGAGTTATTGATTAACATTTGAAGGGATACCAAATGGTATGTTTATTTTTGTGATGGTAACAGAGAGCTAAAGAAAGTGAAGAGGTATTAAATGTCCTGAGTATGCAGATTTGTGACGGGTAAATGGAAGTTGTGCTCTGCTTTTAAGCAGAGGGTTTGAGGGAAAAAAAGAGAGAGGAAGAAGGAGAGAGAAGGAGAGCTGAAAGAGAACAGATAGGGAGGTGAAAGAGAATAGATAGATGTTCTACTCTCATAATTGGATCCTTGATCTAGGGATAATTTCTAAAGATAACATATATGGTGTTGGGGAAAACACAAATAGTTCTGGAATTTCTCTTGAAAGTTACACTGAAGAAATTCCTGTATGGCTTGTTTTAGTCTTTCAGATGGCCCAGGTACAGGAGACGATAACAGCCCTGATTTATATCTACTATGGAGCTACTCAATCCAGTATTCCTGTTCCTTAATTCAGGTTTTGTGACTGGAGTGTGCTATTTTAGTTATTGCCAAAATATGTAAGAATAACTGATTGATCAGCCTGGTAGGGATGTGAAAGGCTTGTTTGAGGGTATGGAAACTGTTTCAAGACTGCTGCTTAGCAGAATTTCTCTGAGCTGTAATGGGAAAGACTTGTCTTTAAGGAAGGAGAAGACTTCTGAGATCCAATGATGATATATTGCAAAAGACAGAGAATGTTCTGTGATGGTTAGAGAGGCAATTCTAGGGCTCAACCTGGACTGGACCTCTTCTGACCATCTAGGCTACTAATGCTTGAGTGACACAAGGATGGCATGAGCCAGTGTCAGCTTTGGCCTGTACATGGAGCCCCTCACTATGTATCCCTTGGGACGTGAGGAAATGCTTTTTCTATCTGCCTTCCCTTTTTGGAGCAAGTTCACATAATCAGCACTTAATGCAAGTTGTGAAAATTATTGTTTCCATCTCCCCAAACAACCTATTAGGTTAATAATTAAAAATTATCAAATTGTTAGGGAACACACTTTGAGAAGTAGATGAAGTTTAGTGATAGATGACTTATAGCTTGCAGCCTTAATTTACCACAACTGAAGTTTGGATCTTGACCCTGGAAATAACTCAAGGCTTTCTGGATTTCCTCCAGGATCTGGGCTAAAGAAATTTATCTGTAAAATATTATTATTCAAGTAGTTATAGATGCCATATTAATGGAAGCCTTGCAAAAGGATATTTTTTAACAGAAATATCACATGCCAATTCTGCAAACAATTTAGGGATCAAATGTCCTAAAAGGTTCAATTCCTGTCAGAGGATGATTTTTGGGGATACAATCTATTGGCTAAGATACCCAAATGTTAATGTTTAATATCAGTTTCTAATGTGCTAATTTCCTTTTTGTATCTGGTGTTCTAGTTTTTGCCCCAGTCCTAGGTTCTATCCTTCTGCCTTAGGGATGGATGCTCCCCCTTGTGACCTGTCTGTCAGTCTGGGGAAACAGTCTCTGGTGTCCAAGCCTTCAGGACCCTGGCATTTGCTGCAGAGGTGCCCCTGAAGACCCTGTGCCCACAGCTCCTCCTCCTGCTCCCCCTCTCAGAGATTCTACGCCCCTTCTCAGCTTGAAGAAGCTACAAAAGATTGAAACCATCGACCCTCTTCCCTTAGACATTTGGAGGAGGGGAGGGGAGATGGCATGGGACCTTGTGGGACATTGTACCCCAGAGACAGCATAGAACATTGTACCCCCATAGTGAAAAAGTTTCAGGAAAATCCCTTTGCTTCCTCTATGTACCTTTCCCCTATTCTTAACCCAGTACAGTCTTTCTTATCTTCCCCTGACAGGCCTAAAATACCAGAGACTTTCTGACCCCTGACCCTAACACCCTCCTTTTTCCCCCTTGATGGATGGCTGTCAGATGCTTCCTGACCCCTTTTCCAGAAATCTTATAAAAACCCTTGGCTAACATATCCAAGGGATCGGTTCAGGCATGACTCTCTATTATACTGATCAGGACCTCCCCCAAACATGGGACGTGTATCGTCTAGGAACCCCTTACCCTTACCCTCACCCTAGCCACCCTCCTAGGGCTTTCAGGGGCGGGCATTGCCTCCCTCATAGCACAGGCTCATGGGTTCCACCAGCTCCGCCAGGCAGTCAACGAGGATCTAGCCAGGCTGGAATCCTCTATTGCCCTTCTCGACAAGTCCCTCTCCTCCCTCTCCGAGGTAGCCCTTCAAAACCGATGAGGCCTGGATGCCCTCTTCCTTAAGGAAGGAGGCCCCTGTGTGGCCCTGGGCGAGGAGTGCAGCTTCTATGCTAATCATTCTGGCCTTATCAGGGACTCTCTAAGCAAGCTGCGAGAGGGCCTGGAAGCCCAGAAGAGGGAGAGAGAAAAGGCCAGCCCTTGGTATGCCCAATTATTCCATTCCTCCCCCTGGCTCGCCACCTTGATCTCCTTTCTTCTCAGACCTCTTGTACTTTTAATTTTAATTCTAGCCTTTGGACCCTGCATCCTAAATGCCCTAGTTAGATTTGTGAAGAACTGCCTAAATACCATACAGGTACTAGTTCTTCAGTGCCAGCACCAGGCGATTCCCCCTGACCCCTAGACCAAAAAAAAAAAAAAAAGTGTGGAATGTAGTGGATGGCCAAACTGACCCTTGCCCAAACCTATAGGCTGAGTGTGTATGTTAGATAAGACCCCTTGCAAGCTGAAGTATGTATCCTAAATAAGACCTTGTATACAACCCACCCAACGGGCCCCTGCGCAAGCCAATAGACCATGCCCTTAGAGTGATAAACACCTTTTGCTCTAAGTCTGCTATGTACTATATAAAGGGTGTTGTGAATCTACTCAGGGGGGAGACCACTCCTTTCGGGCTCTTCTCCCGTGTATGAACATGTGTAGCTTAATAAAGCTCTGCTCTCTGTGTATTTTGCATCATCTGTCTTGTTTCCTTTGGCTCACCCAAAAAGGACCCTAACAATATGTATATATGAGTATATATATATATACACACACATATTTAAATACCTAAAGTGCTTTCCAAGTGAAGACTTAATAAATGCTTATTGACTGCTGGCCATCACAGCAAGCTTATTTTAAGGCTCATGATTATGTTCACAGTATCTGAAAAAATGATGATAATGTGTTAGAGATACTGGTGACACTTCTCAAAATTGGAGAAGACTATTGAAGGCCCGTAGTAGCAAAAAAGTCCTGCTTAAACAATTCCATTTGTGACTTCCTGAAGTGGAGCCAAGATGGAAGAGTAAACCATGCCACCATGAGAATCCTCTCTAATCAAGATGAAAATATTGCAACAAAATGAATACAGGAGTGAAAGAACAAACAAGGAGACAGAGTGAAACAACTTTCAAGAAAAGAAAAACCCAAAAGGTAGGCAGAGGTCATCTGGGGAACTGGGGTGAAAGGAAAGCAGGGCTAAAAAAAGACTGTAGTAAGGAAGGAAGAGCAAGCCAAGAGCAAGCCCCTTCTTCCTCCCCAACCCCCAACACCCCATATCTGCTGTCCCAGGTTTAGAACCTAAGTCCAAGCCAATATTCAGATTCTGAAATTATTCCTGGACAAATAGTAGTATAAGCCAATCCACATGCCTTGAAATTTCAAACCTGTGGAGAAGTCTGAAGTCCCAGCCCAGGCCAGTCTGGGCTGAAGTGGGCTGATCTGTGTAGGCCCAGAGAAAAGCCAGAATTTCCAATATGGGCTTGGGATAAGGACATTATACATACTTTGGGGTGGCTTATGGTACTAAGTACTAACTACTGATCTTTCTGCCTAAAGCTCAGAACTAAGCTCTAAGACAGAGAAATCAAAAGTGTGCCTGATTAGATCAAGTACACAGCAAGATCAAAAACTTGAGCCTAAGTTTGGGCCTAGAATTTGATAAGCCCCTAACCTGATAAAAGAACTATTGAATTAATAAATAAGACTAGAAGTTGGTATTTTGAAAAAACATAAAATGGACAAAGTATTGGTAAATATAATAAAAAAAGGAAAGAAGAAAACCAAATTAATAGTATAAAAGATGAAAGGAGAGACCTCACCTCTAATGATGAGGAAATTAAGTCATTAAAAACTATTTTGCCCAATTATATGGCAATAAATTTAGCAATCTAGGTGATATGGATGAATATTTACAAAAATATAAATTGCCTAGATTAACAGCAGAATAAATAGAATATCTAAATAATCCCATATCAGAAAAAGAAATTGAACAAGCCATCAAAGAACTCCCTAAGAAACAATCCCCAGGGCCTGATGGATTCACAAGTGAATTCTATTAAACATTCAAACAACAATTAATCCCAATACTATACAAATTATTTGCTATAATAAGCAAAGAAGGAGTCTTATCAAATTCCTTTTATGACACAAATATGGTACTGATTGCAAAGCCAGGTAGATCAAAAACAGAGAAAGAAAATTACAGACCAATCTCCTTAATGAACATAGATGCAAAAATCTTAAATATAATATTGCCAAAAAGACTCCAACAAATGATGAAGAGGGTTATTCATCATGATCAGGTGGGATTTATACCAGGAATGCAAGGATGGTTCAACATTAGGAAAATCATCCACATAATTGACCATATCAACAAGCAAACTAACAAACACCACATGATTATCTCAATAGATGCTGAAAAAAGCCTTTCACAAAATACAATACCCATTCCTACTGAAAACACTAGAAAGTATAGAAATAAAAGGTCCTTTCCTAAAAATAATAAACAGTATATACCTAAAACCATCAACAAGCATCATATACAAGGGGGATAAATTAGTAGCCTTTCCAATAAGATCAGGTGTGAAACAAAGATACCCATTATCACCTCTATTATTTAACATTGTAGTAGAAACACTAGCAGTAGCAATTAGAGAAGAAAAAGAAATTGAAGGTATCAAAATAGGCAACGAGGAGACTAAGCTATCACTCTTTGCAGATATGATGATCTACTTAAAAAATCCTAGAGAATCAACTAAAAAGTTAGTAGAAATAATCAACAACCATAGCAAAGTTGCAGGATACAAAATAAATGCACATAAATCATCAGCATTTCTATACATTTCCAAAACATCACAGCAGAGAGGAAGAAAGAGAAACACCATTTAAAATCACCCTAGACAATATAAAATACTTAGGAATCTATCTACCAAAACAAACACAGGAATTATACAAACATAACTACAAAACACTTTCCAAACAATTAAAACTAGATCTAAACAATTGGAAAAACATTGAATGCTCATGGGTAGGATGAGCTAACATAATAAAAATGACTATTCTACCTAAATTAATTCATTTATTTAGTGTCATACCTATCAAACTACCAAAAAACTTTTTTACTGAATTATAAAAACTATAACAAAGTTTATTTGGAAGAACAAAAGATCAAGAATATCAAGGGAAATAATAAAAAAAATGTGAAGAAAGGTGGCCTAGCAGTACCAGATATTAAGCTATACTATAAAGCAGCAGTCATCTAAACAATATGGTACTGGCTAAGAGAAAAAAGGAAGGATCAGTGGTATAGACTTGGGATAAGTGACGTCAGCAAGACAGTGTATGATAAACCCAAAGAGCCCAACTTTTGGGACATGAATCCACTATTTGACAAAAACTGCTGGGAAAACTGGAAAACAATATGGGAGAGATTAGGTTTAGATCAACATCTCACACCCTACACCAAGATAGATTCAGAATGTGTGAATGACTTGAATATAAAGAAGGAAACTGTAAGTAAATTAAGTGAACACAGAATAGGATACTTGTCAGATCTCTGGGAAAGGAAAGATTTTACAACCAAGCAAGAGTTAGAAAAAATTACAAAATGTAAAATAAATAATTTTGACTATATTAAATTAAAAAGGTTTTGTACAAACAAAAACAATGCAACCAAAATCAGAAGGAAAACAACAAACTGGGAAAAAATCTTTATAACAAAATATTCTGACAGGTCTAATTACTTAAATATACAAGGAACTAATTCAATTGTATAAAAAATCAAGCCATTCCCTAATTGATAAATGGGCAAGGGACATGAATAGGCAATTTTCAGATAAAGATATCAAAAGTATCAATAAGCACATGAGAAAGTGTTCTAAATCTCTAATAATTAGAGAAATGCAAATCAAAACAATTCTTAGGTATCACCTCACACTTAGCAGATTGGCTAAAATGATAGCAGGGGAGAGTAATGAATGTTGGAGGGGATGTGGCAAAATTGGGACATTAATGCATTGCTGATGGAGTTGTGAAGTGATCCAACCATTCTGGATGGCAATTTGGAATTATGCCCAAAGAGCGATAAAAGAATGCCTGCCCTTTGATCCATCCATACCATTGTTGGGTTTGTACCCCAAAGAGATCATAGATGAACAGACTTGTATGAAAATATTTATAGCCGTGTTTTTTGTGGTGGCAAAAAACTGGAAAATGAGGGTATGCTATTCAATTGGGGAATGGCTGACCAAATTGTGGTATATGCTGGTAATGGAATACTATTGTGCTCAAAGGAATAATAAACTGGAGGAATTCCATGTGAACTGGAATGACCTCCAGGAATTGATGCAGAGCGAAAGGAGCAGAGCCAGAAGAACATTGTACACAGAGACTGATACACTGTGGTAAAATCGAATGTAATGGACATCTGTACTAGCAGTAACGCAATGACCCAGGACAATTTGAGGGATTTATGGAAAAGAACACTACCCACATTCACAGGAAGAACTATAGGAGTGGAAATACAGAATTAAAACAACTGCTTGTACACTTGGGTTGATGAGGACATTACTGAGGATGTAGACCTGAAAGGACAACACCAATGCAACTATCAATAATATGTAAATAAGTCTTGATTGATGACACATGTTAAAACCAGTGGAAATGTGAGTTAGCTATGGGGGGAACATAAGGGGATGAAGGGGAAAGTAAGAACATGAATCATGTAACCATTGAAATTTTTTCTAAAAATAAAAAAAATTAATAAAGAATTAAAAAAAAAGAACCTAGTCAAATTTACAAAAAATCAAGCCATTGTCTAATTGACAAATGCACTAGGCAGTTTTCACATGATAAAATCAAAACTATCATTAAGTATATGAAAAAGTGTCCTAAAGCCTTCCTAATTAGAGAAATGCAAATAAAAACAACTTTGATATACCACCTTACACCTCCCAAATTAGAATAAGTGTTGGAGGGGATGTGGCAAAATTGGGACACTAATACACTATTGGTGGAGTTGTGAATTAATCCAAACATTATGGAGGGTAATTTGGGATTATGCCCAAAGGGCTTTAAAAGATTGCCTGCCTTCTGATCCAGCTATACAACTGCTTGTTTTGTACCCCAAAGAGATAATCATGAAAAAGATTTGTACAACAATATTTATAGGTGAGCTCTTTGTGGTGGCAAAATATTGGAAAACGAGGGGGTATCCATTGACTGGGGAATGGCTAAACACATTGTGGTATCTGTTGGTGATGGAATACTATTGTGTTCAAAGGAATTATGAATTGGAGGAATCTCATGTGAACTGGAAAGACCTCCAGGAATTGATGCAGAGTGAAAGGAGTAGAACCAGGAGAACATTATACACAGAGACTGATACACTGTGGCACAATCAATTTTAATAGACTTTTCTGTGTGTAGCAATGCAATGATCCAGGACAATTCTGAGGAACTGATGAGAAAGAAGGCTATCCACATCCAGGGAAAGATCTGTGGGAGTAGAAATGCAGAAGAAAAAAATATGATCAATCACATAGTTTGATGGTGCTATGATTGAAGTTTTGGTATTAAAAGAGCACTCTACTGCAAATATGAATAATGTGAAAATAGGTTTTGAACAATGATACATGTTTAATCCAGTAGAATTGCTTGTCAGCTGTGGGAGGAGGGAGGGAAGTGGGATGGGAAAAATAATGAATTATGTAAAGATGGAAAAAATATTCTAAATAAATAATTAGCAAAACCAACCAAAAAAACAAATAAAAAATTCCATTTTCCTGTGCCAGAAGATGATCTGAATTTGAAATACTGCATTTTTTTAATTCTCTTCAGATATGGATCAGTGCATCAGGTGTGCTGAAGATGAATATCCAAACATGGAGAAAAATCGCTGCTTCCCCAAGGTGGTGACTTTTTTGGCCTATGAAGACCCCATGAGCATGACACTGGCCTGCACAGTTCTGGTATTTTATCTCTTGATGTTTCTGATCCTTGGCCTCTTTGTGAAGCATCAAGACACCCCCATAGTGAAAGCCAATAACAGGACTCTCAGCTACATCTTGCTCGTCTCCCTAAGTCAGTGTTTCCTCTCTTCTTTACTCTTCATGGGTAAGCCTACCTCAGCCACATGTTTACTTCAACAGACATTTGGAATCACATTCACAATGGCTGTGTCCTCCATTTTGGCTAAAACAGTCACAGTAGTTTTAGCCTTCAAAGCCACAAGACCAGGGAGTAGGAGTAGAAAGTGGGTGGGCTCCAGACCTCCCATTTCTATTATTCTTGTCTGCTCCCTGATTCAAGGGATTCAATGTGGTATCTGGCTATTGGTTTCTCCCCCATTCCCAGATACAGACCCATACTCAGAACCTGGGCACATAAGCCTTAAATGCAATGAGGGTTCTCTCATTTCCTTCTACCTTGTCCTGGGCTACATGGCATTCTTGGCAGTTTCATCTTGGCTTTTTTGGCCAGAAATCTCCCTGACATCTTCAATGAAACCAAGTTCATCACCTTCAGCAGACTGCAGGGTCTGGGTATCTTTCCTTCCCACAAACAGATTACTAGAGGGAAATTTATGGTGACTATGGAAGTCTTCTTCATTTTGAGTTCTAGTGCTAGCTTGCTGGGCTGCATCTTCATTCCCAAGTGCTATGTGATTCTCCTCAGGCCACAATGGAACACTCAGGCCTGGATAAATCACAAATCATCTTCCAGGAGAAGGAATCACTCTAAGGTATTTCCTCAGGCCTCTTAGCAATGTAATGAACTGTCTGAAAAAATAACCTAAATCATATTTGATGTTAGATATCTGTTGACACCTGGGACTCCTTATTTTCTCATCTGAGCAAGCTCTTTCTTATTATTCTCTTTCACCCATAGTTACCTGTATTTTTTAGCCAACTACTGCATAATTTCCAAATTATTTTTTGATAGCCATTTTTAGATTTTTCATGTTGTGAGATGTGAACACTACTTTTCACCCCTTTTCTTGCTACCCTAAGATCATGATCATGGGGGGTTCCTCTAGTCAATTGACTTCCCATTAAGTCCACAATTTTTTATTAGATTGGAAACAAGACAGGAGGCTTATTTGTATAAAGAAGACAGCAGCCAGAAGCCTTGTGTCTTCCTGACTTCCCAAAAGAAACTTGCCTCTTATCTCACTTGATTCCTAACATCTAGCAGATTGGCCTCTGTCCAGGACAGAAATCAATTCTCTTCACTTGGAATGTCCCAGAAAAAGTAAGAAGCTGAAAGTCACTTTTCTTTCTGCCTGAGCATTGGGGATGAATGGAATATGCGATGAGTAACAAGTTTAGGTTAGCTAGGTGAGGGGCCATGTGATTATGAGCTTTTTCTCTCTCTGACTCACTTTTCACTATTTAATAAATAATTTTAAGTTAACATACAGTATCCAGAGAATTTTAATAATAATAATACACTTAAGATTAATTTCTGTCAGTCCCACCTCTATTATGTCAATAGTCACTCATCCTTTGACCCCTTTCTTCAGTAATTACTCCAGTACTGACTCTCATCACAACCTAATACATTTCTGAGGAGAATCATCTTTATTTTTTCCCCTTATTTCTCTGTAACTATTCAATTTGATCTGACACATTGAAGGGTGCTCCTTGAAGACAGACACTATTTTTTTTTGTCCTTATCTCCTAAGTGCCTAGCCTCATGCCTTGAAAGCAGAAGGAACTTGGAAATCTTTTTGGAATAAAAATGGACTTTTAATGAAAATATGTCCCATCAAATCACCATTCAATTCATTATGAGAAGTGGTTATGTATTTCTTTCCAAACACTTAGCCTTTAAACTTAGACTATATCCCAGAATCCTCACTCACTCTAATCTCCATATCTGATATGCTATGAATTCTTTTCCCTGGAATTATTTCTCCTGACCATCTCTTTTCTTCATCTGATACTCCCAACACCTTGGTGATTGTTCTAAAATCTACACACCTAGAATATTGCAATATCATAATGATTTCAAATCTTTCTGTACTCCCTTCCATCCTCCACTTAACCTTTGAAATGATTATTCAAGAAACACCAGCTGACCTTTTGACTCCCCTCACATACACACAATTCCATACAATTTAATGTCTCCCTATCACCTACAGAATCAAATACAAAATGTATTGTTAGGCTTTTAAAGCCCTTTCATGCTTGAACCCTTCCCACCCTTTCAGGGTTCTTATACATTTAGTCTTCTCTTTGTTCTCCATTACCGGTTGAAACTAGCCTCAGTTCTGTTCTGTATATACACAATATTCTATCTCCCAACACAAGAGTATTTTCTCTGGAGTTTCCTCATGTCAGAAATCCTCTCATGAAAAAAGAATTCAATTTGAGGTTGAGATTCCTATAGTCATAATGAAGTGTGAAGTGACTGATGTGAAGAGTCACAAAGAGTATTTGAAAATTCCTAACAGAGCTTTCATAATGGCCTCTTAACCAATATTTATAATTTTACATATCTGTATTGCTTAGTATATATTTTTTATAAAATTTTCATTTTAGCACTTATAAAAATTTATAAAAAATTATAATTTATAAAAAATTCATTTTAGTAATGGCCTCTCAACTAGTATGAATAATTTTACATATCTGTATTACTAAGGATTTATTTTTCAGTGTATGAAAATAAAACTGCCTGTCCTATATCCAATTTCTGTGCCCATCATCTGCACCTTTTGTATCCCTTCCCTCCCTTTCCGTACTGGATATGATCCTTTAGACTAAAGCCAACAATATTTTTCATTTTGAATTTAAATGTGGAAAATACTGAACAAGAAGCCCATTTTCCTCATTGATAGGGTACCCCGAAGACAAGGATCCCCAAAACAATGAGCCTAAGACTATATGCAAGGGCAGCTCCAAAAGAATTGGCAAATATTGTCATTTGCTATATCATCAGCCTGGTAGGGTCTGTCTAATAGCTGAGATATATCATCATAATGAAAAGTGGTGATGTGTTAGTCTGTAATCCCATAAGATAGTCACAGAGCATTACAGGAAGAAAGACATACAGGAGTTCTTACATCACAGTTTCCATATTATGCTGACACATCATTTTTTACTCCAAATTAATCAGTAAATACCACCAACTATGGGTCAGTCAGTGTCTTAAGTTCTGGAAACACCAAGGGGTGTAAAAGAACACCAACCCTCAAAGAATTCATAATGCAATGGGAAAGACAACAACCAATTATTTTCAAAGAAGTTTTTATTCAAGATAAATATGAAATAACTAAGAGGTTAATTGAAGAGAGGATGGGAAATGCTTCCTGTAGAATATGTGATTTTAGCTGGCACTTCAAGGATGCCAAGTAAGGCATGAGCAGAGATTAGGAGGGAGGACACTTCAGATAGAGGGAACAACCAGAAAAAATTCTCTGAACCAAGAGACAGAGTGACTTCTTTGTTGAACAGAAAAGGAGGCCAGTGTCCCTAGATTGAAGAGTACATGGTAGTGTAAGGATTAAAAATGATAAATGCTGATATTATTAGGAAAATTAATATCTTGATTAAAGCCGTGTTGATAGAATAAAATCGGACCACACACCTCAGCTATTTAAAATTACCGCCAGTCCGTATCTCCTTCCATCTTGTCTGCCTCGTACCAGAGAGTGCTCAGGTAGCCAAGATTTGTCTAAAGAGAGTCTTGATACAGGCAGACCCACCCACATGCTATTTCAGTAGTCCATATGTGGGATGAAGAGAGCCTGTGCCAGAATGGTGGCAGTTTCAGAGGAAAGAAAAAAAGGCATAGTTGAAAGATACTGCAAAAGGGAAATCAGCACCTTTGGAGGGGAGTGGGATATGGTTTAAGTTTTGGATATATTGAATGCAGATGTTTACTGGAAATTTGCTTCAAGGTCACTGAAGAGCAGTGGGAGATTTAAGATCATTTATCAGCAGAGAGGACAGGAAGGCTTGAGAATCATCAACATAAATATGGTCCATAAATTAATGGAGCTCATGAGATCATATGTGATCTAAGTGTATAAAGAGAAGAGGAGGACTGAAACTTGGGAGGCACCTCTGGTTAGATGATGTTATCTGGATGAGCATCCAGCCAAGAAATCTGAGAAGGTACACTCTGAATAGGGAGGAATAGAACTATCAGAAAATAATGTCCTGAATTCCTAGAGAGAAGAAAGTATCACAGATAAGAGAGTGACGAACAGTACTAAAGGCTTCAGAGAGTTGGAGGAGAATCAAGATTGAGAAAAGGCCATTGGATCTGGTAACTAAGATCAGGGGTAATTTTGGACAGAGCAGGTTCAGTGTAAGGATATTGTCAGAAACTAGTCATTGTGCTAAGTACTAAGCATACACCTAAATGTAAGAAATACAGTACCTGAAAACAAGGCATTTTTCTTTTAAGGCAGGAGGACCAAATGTAAAGGGTGCTGAAAAATCAGAATTTCATAAGAAGTTATGTTCATGGCAGCATAGTGAGTAGATGCTTTGGAGATGGCCAGATTCCACTCTGCTAAGCAAGATGTTAAGGTCTTGGACAAGGAAAATTGGCCACTTGAACCAGAAATGTCCATAATTCAAGGGGTAAAAGTCAGCAGAGACTAGACTTGGTATGAACATAATTATGGGAAAGCAGACTTGGCCAAATTAATATGGAACCTTTGTTTCTTGTCAACTGTGCATGCTAAAAAACAGATGTAAAGATTTAGATCAGTGGTTCCCAGGCTTTTTTGGCCATACCGCCCCCTTTCCAGAAAAAAATATTACTTAGCCCCCTAGAAATTATTTTTTTTTATTTTAATAGCAATTAATAGGAAAGATAAATGCACCTCTGACCATCACCGTGCCCCTGGATCACTGAAGCACCCACCAGGGGGCAGTAGTGCCCACTTTGGGAATCACTGATCTATATCCTAGGCAAATGGATTATTGGTGCTGCCAGATGGAACTTTCAAACTGAGAGTGTCCCTCATTACCATGTTCATTAGAGGTACAAGAACACCATACTACAATCTAGATTTCTCAGAAACAAAAAGGATGCTACTCTTGGAACACTGGAAAAAGAAAGAGAAAGAAGATAAGGTTAAAGAATAACAGTATGTTATGTTGATCTTAACAGATATTTGCAGAAGCTGAAGAGATGGCCTGAAACTAGAAACCTGCAGGACTCACTCCTCCCCGCGACCCCCCCCAGACTTGAGTAAGTAGAGAGGGGTAGGTACTCCTTACTCTCCCCCTCCCACCAAGCAGTTGGAAATCAGTTGGAAATGGAGGCAGGACCAATGTCCTCTGGTAAGCTTCAGCAAGGTGAATCTCTAATGATGTTTACTTTCTCAATTTATATTCCCCACAGGTTTGACTGAGGAACAATAGGAGAAGCTTGATGTCTTGTTGTTATCAGGGACAAAGGAATCTAACTTGCATGGGCCTGACAGCTGAAAGAAACTTAGCTGAAGTTGAATGTAAAGATCCCCAGAATAATAAACAGGCACTGCTCCCAAAAGATGAAGTTTATACTGATAAAAGAAGAAGGGAAGGCAGGGAAGGGATTTCAAGGATTTGGAGAAGATCTGGGAAGCCCTGAACTGTTAGGTAGAAACTACCCCTTCCCCCCACCCCCAGGAGGGATTGACAGACTTTTAGCTAGCTTGCCCTCAAGCCTGTAACTATCACTTCTAATATCTAAAATAACTAAATAGCAATTGTGCTGTTGTTAGAGGTCTAGTTCAGTTAAACAAGCAAACCACTGAGCTGAACCAAGATGGTTCTTGCCCTAGATGGCCTCCAAAGCAATCCCAAAACCGGGAACAGCAAGCAGTGTGGCCTGCTCACTTCAACCCCCCAGAATCAGTTGTTTAACTGTTTTCAAACTGTTCCATCACCCAGAGTTCTCTAGGGGGCGGTCCCCTGGAATTCTGGGTGAGGCTTGACCATGTATCTTGCAGGAAATTCCACCCTGCCATTTTCCATGTTGTAGTATTCCCCCTTTTCTAGTGGAATTTCCACTGGAAATTCTACAGGCGTAAGATATTTCAGCACAGTTTACCCCTCTCTATACTATAACTAAACAACTTCCTAAATAATTTCTTATTCTTAACACCTTAATCCTATCCTTGCTATTTCTATGGCTTATTTTAACTATCTACCCCTACCTAAGGAGGGAAAAGGAAGGTGAACAAAGGGAAAAAAGCATTTTGTTATAAAATATAAGCATAACAACATAACAAACATAGTAATACAACCATAAAACCAAATTTGCAACAATTACAGGTTGCTATCACCATCCCTAAAGCATGCAATGAAAATATCTTTGAAACAGATTCAAATGCAAAATTGCAAAAGACTAAATTGTTTCTCAACTTGCTCCTAACTCATAACAAAAGAAATATGGTAAAACTCTATAAAC
Organism: Gracilinanus agilis; assembly: GCF_016433145.1. Classification (NCBI taxonomy): domain Eukaryota; kingdom Metazoa; phylum Chordata; class Mammalia; order Didelphimorphia; family Didelphidae; genus Gracilinanus; species Gracilinanus agilis. The sequence continues at coordinate 14,975,919 of NC_058132.1, read as the reverse complement.
AAAGTGTTATAGAACCCTCTACACAGAAACCTGAAACATTTAATTCCAAGTTTTCATGTTAGTACCTTACTTAAGCTATGTTAATGGGGTTAATACTTCTAAGTTCTAAAATGTTAGTATGTTAATGTTATTCTGTTAGTTATAAGTATGTACAAGGCTATATACATTACTTATCATCATATACTATAGTGACTCTCCCTAACTAACTCTGTATTTCAAAAGATCCCTAAAGCTACCCTTCCCTAAGTTGTTAGTAACTCTATACTATGTATTAGTAATTATAATACAGGCTGTACACAATGGCTATATACAAGTGGAAGTTCCCTTGATGTCTATCAAATCAAAAAACAAACAATGGATCTTTTGATATGCTAGAGATCCTAGGATGCCCTTCCATTATATACAGATATTCACATGTAATGTGTACATATAATACATATATACAAAAGAGACTCTCATTTATCTACATGAGGTCTATGTCAAAAGGTGAACAATCAGTCTTGTGTTGTGTCCATGAACTAATGAATGCTGATGAATGCACATACTTACCCCTTACTGCACAGATCTGCTGGGCACACTGGAGAACCACAATTCTCCTTGTGTAGCATATGTAGTGTGGCATGCAAGCTCCCATGTGATGTCTCATTTGTGTAATATGTGTTCATGACATGATATTATAGCCTTACGTATTTCTTCCTTCCAGTCTTCTTCCTGCACAGTACTTAATAAAGATTACAAATCCCTTGTGATTGTCCATTCCTCCGTGCTGCCTCTTCTGTGAATTTCTGCAGCTGGTAGCTTCTGTGAACTTCATTTCTTCTCTGTACCACATGCATACTTGTCTGTTGTCTATTGTCTTGCTGGGTGGGTGGCTTGTCACTTTCTTAATCAGGAACAATAGTTGTTGTCATGTAATTGTGTTAATTTTGTGTTGTTTTGTGTTGCCAAAAATTTTTTACAGTTTTTTAAAAGAATTCCAAGCATTTCAATTTTCTTCAACAGTACATTCTGTTTGCTGTGGATCTGGCCATGCATTCATTTCATGTTGCTCCAATTCAGTTGGTTATTCATGGTGTTCTTCATGTACAGCATGTCCTTTATAGGCTTCACATGTATGATATGGAACCAGGGGTTTCTGTTCTCAACTTTAACACGTGTTGGAATAGTTAATAGTTCAGGGTGAGGCCCTACACGTTTAAGGTCTAGAACGGATTTTCTTGCAAAGTTCCTTATGTAGACCATTTCTCCCGACTTAAGCTGATAAAAGCTAAAGTCTAAAGGAACTCTCTGGGTTAGCAAGCCAAGTTTGTGCAATTCATCCAGTCTTTCCTTTAAAGCTTTTATATATTTATATAGCTGACATTCAGCTCCAAGGTGTGACAAGAGAGCTGACTTCTGGGATGAAGTGTGCCATGGAGCATGACCATACAAGAGTTCATATGGTGATAGGTGTGTGTCACTACAGGGTTGACTTCTTAAATAAAAGAGAACAATGGGGAGTGTTTGTACCCATTTCAGATGGCTTTCAGAACACACTTTTCTGATCAGATTTTTAATTTTCTTATTGCACACCTCAATTTGCCCAGACAATGAGGGGTGATATACTGAATGTAAACTTCTCTGTATCCCCAAGGTCTTGTAAATCTCATGCAAGAGGTTTTGAGAAAAGTGTGATCCATGCTGGTACAGAAAATCTCGGGACTATCTCTCTCAGAAGTGTCTTTACCATGAAGGGTGAGTTGTTTTCCTTCACCGGGAACACCTCTGGCCATTGAGTCAACCTGTCAATGATGACTAGGGCATATTTGTATCCTTGACAATTGGGCATTGATATATAATAAATCTGCAAGCACTCAAATGGGGTATATGCCAATTGTCTGCCCCTTAGTCCCTTAATTCTCGTCATGCCCTAGTTGTACTGCAAACTGTTATTATTAAAAATGATGAGGGCCAAAATCAAAAGGAAGAATAGTATTTTAATAAAAGCCATGCTGATAGAGATAAAACTGACCACGCACCTGTAAGAAACCTATTCCAAC
>NC_058132.1:14936068-14973380 GCF_016433145.1 Gracilinanus agilis | reverse complement strand
AGATTTCTTTGGAATAATTCAGAATGAAGTGATCAGATATCAGAGAACAACTACAATGACAGAAAAAAAGGAAATGCAACCACATTAAAAGATTGATATCTTGGACAAATAAAATGTCTAATTACCATTCCAAATGACCCAGAGTTAAAAATGTTCCCATCTACCTCCTGATGGATTCAGAGTGGGGATGTAGACATCTATTTATCTGCCTACCTAAGCAGCTAGGTGGTATGATGGAAAGAACACTGGGAGTGGAATTATGAATACCAATGTTCAAATTCAGCCTCAGTCACTTAATAACCCTGTGAAAACTGGATAACCATTGAATTCCTCTTTTACTCCCTTTGATCTTTCATGCAATGGTAATAATAATAATAATAATAATAATAATAATAATAATAGGAGTGAAGGTGATGACTGGTGTGAGTCACTCATAGATAAGGCATAGAACACCATTAACAATGTAATAAGTGGGCCATGGTCACAAAAAAGGAAGTAGTGTTAAATTAAATCAGTTCCATAAGGAATTTTAGTGTAGGAAAGAAGAAAGAAAGGATCTTGCAGAAAAGATGGACTGGGAGAAAAAAGAGTGATTTGTGTATGGGATTTCCTAGTCTGAATAAAAAAGAAGGGGGGTAAGTGAAGGCAGAGGAAGAGGTAGAAAAATAATGATCAGTGTCTTCTCTCTTTACCTGTGTTTACTTTGCTAAATATGTTAACCAAATTGAATGTCTGCAACTATTTCATGACTGATCCATGACTCCATTCATATTGCTGGCATTTGGTGAGTCAGAATGACAGCAGCCAAGCAATAAAAAAATGAGTCCATCAGGTTAAATCTGTGCTTATGAATATTTCACTCTCATCCCAAACTCACTTAATAAATTGGTAAAGTAAAAAGATTCTTTTTAGCTTGTATCAACAGCTTGGTAGATAATTCCCTCATTGTGAAACTCACTGAAAAATTTAAGCAGCAGTTCATGAGAAGAATGGAGTAATGATGATACTTGTTTCTCAGTGCCTCAAACAACATGAAGTTCCTGACAACTGCAAATAGTTTTAAAACTCTGGTTTCTGAAGTATTTATATATTGCTTACAATTAAAATGTAAGTGTTTTCATTACTTATGCAAGTTTATTTATTCCCATTTACAAACTGAGGAACACTGTGCTTACCCCAGTCCACAACTTCATTATCACACAATGATAGAGTAGACATAAAAGTCTTTCAATGAGGGTCCTAACATCAGTTGTCTTTCTAGGGCATCACAATGTGTGTCCCAGAAATGTTACCTTGGTTACTAATGTCTGCACACAGAAGTAGAAAGTTACCTTGTGGTCCTCTCTATCATACCTTAACCACTTTAGAATCTTTCTCAGGGAGCCCAAGAAAGTTTCTGCCCTTTGTGCTCTCAGTCCATTATCTAATTATTGCCATTATTCATTAGTCATGTCAGTTAGAGAAATTTATTTGACTTGAGAAATCCCTGAATGTTATTAAATAGATGTAAAAGTTTACTTTTTGGATACATCATGGATTCCCATGGAATAGAATGTCATTTTCCATGACAATGACAAGGTAAGTAGTGCTCAGGGGCAGATACATTCAGACAATCAAGTCTTTATAAGGAAGACCTGCCACACAGGCTTACATACAGACATAGAAAATATTCTACTGAATGGAGCTCTATACTTTATCACCACAGTGGAGATTACTCTGGTGAGTGTCTTCATGTCTAACTTCCAAATTTAGGGTTTCAACAATAGAATATTTTCCAAGAGCTTCTAAAATAGACAGAGGTTGATTTGAACCCTTATCTTTCTAGGGACAAGAAAAGTATCTGAAATCATTCCACAAGTGGTGTAAGGATTTTTCTTTTGTATGCTAAAATAACTTTCTCTATGCAGAAATATATGCTAATTAAAGACTCACTTTTTTCTGATAGCAATTAATTCAATGACATCAAACTGTTCCTCTTGGCTCCAGCATCCCTTGGATCTCATTCAGTATTTGGGATTTGGACACTTCTACCAGAGTTGCTTTTATCACTTGCCATCTCTGGTCATTGACTTTCTACTCCCACGGCTCTTCTTCTTTTTGCAATTAATGCTATGTTGATTCTTCTCTTTTCTGATTGCTCTGGAAAGTCTGAAATCATTGTTACCCTCTTCTCTGCTTTTATTCCTACTTGATAGTCATTTATCTTTTCTTTTTCATCTTTTTCATCCAACTGATGTCTTTTTCTTCTCCCTTCTTTCAGATTGGGCTACTCCATTGCATTAGTCTACCCGAATGCTGATTTGTTTTTTGCTCAGCCTTTTCCCTTCTCTATTCTGAGACCATTTTCTTTTCTTTTTTCTTCATCCAGTTCTGAATATTTTTGAAACAATGTATCAATTCCATTTCCTCTTATCTATTATAAAATTATTCTGATGTCCTTATACTTTTATATGTTAATGTTTAAAAACTCCCCAAACACCAGAAGATGGCATGTAGGAACTGACCAACAGAGGTCTGAGAATGGACTTTTAAATCAGGGTACTCTTAATCACTCATTCTCAATCTCTTTAATCTCAGTCAATTAAAATCATTTCAAAATGTCCATAATTTGTTCTCATACTCTCTTTTCTGACATATCTCACTGGTCCTTCCAAATTCTTCATGCCAGTTAATGATAGGTCTTCAAATGCCATAATTCAACTTCTTTTTGAGCTGAACTATTTATTCATGAGGAGTCCATTTTTAGTGTACCAAGAACTGATTTAAAATTTTGTTTTTCTAACACATACGAAGTATGACCTTCAGGAAATAGTTCCACAACTCTGAGGTTTAGTTTCTTCCTTTCTAAATGGAAGTTTTGCCAGTTGATTTCTTAGGTTTTTTGTGGTATCAAACAAGTGTTTTTTTTTTATCTTACATGTTTGTCTTTTCCTTCATTATTGACCTACTTAAATTTTAATTGCCTTTTCTATCCCAATTCATGCTCCTCTTTGTGTGTGAATTTTTCTGTCTCATCTCTGGAATTTAATGTGATCTCTCCCTTCTTTGAAACCATTTAAATTTATTTTAATCATAGAATACAATGACAAGTCTGTGGAGGAGCTGAAGGGATCTTTCTGACTTCCTTTAATCCTTTACAAAATAAAAACCTTCTATTAACTCTTCCCTTAATGTACATTTAATTCTTCTCTTCTTCATATCTTGCTTTGAAAAACTGCAGTGGTAGGGAACTCTCTATTCACTGAGTCATTTCATTGTTCCTTTGGACAGTTCCAGTTTTCAGTAAGGTTTTACTCCTCCTATCCAGTTGCCCTTGTATCTGCAGAATACATTGCTGGCTATCTGGTTCTTTCCCAGAGCCAAAAATTCCTTTAGTGAGACCCACTATCATTTGTGAAACTTAGATATGAATCTATTATTTAAGGAGGTTAGTGAGTTCAAATTGGTTACCTTTAAGAATAAATATTTATCATCCATTTTGTGTTATCTCAGAGACATCCAGTTTTACTTGAATTTGTTGATTAATATGGCACTGATTCTTTTATATAGAGTGTGTTCTGAAATACAAGTTGCTCTAAGGCTTAAAAAGACTTAAAAGAAGATTTAAGGACAGTGGTCTATATGGGTGAAATAATCAATTCATTTAAGCATGGTTGGGAGCTCTATATTCCCTGAGTCATTTCATTATTGCTTTGTACAGTTCTAGTTTTTTTGTAAGGTTACCCTTCTTGACCAGAAATCTTTCTTCGGTATACAGATTGTCTTGTGATATGCTGATCTTATCTGTGCTATTAATTGCATCAGCTACTTATCATCTGTCATTTTATCTGTGTACTATCTTATTGACTTTCTTAGTCTTTCCCTGAGCCAAAAATTACTTTAAAGAAAGTGTAATAATCTTTTGTGAAACTTTTGTATAAATATATTATTAGGAGAAGTTAAACTGGTTACCTTTCAGAATAATGATTTATGGTCTATCTTGTGTTATCTCTAAGAGACATCCAGTTTTAGGTGCATTTATGATTAATATGGAATCAATTCTTGTATATAAACTGTGCTCTTAAATACAAGCTGCCCAAAGGCTAAAAAAGGATTTGAAAGAAGATTTGAGTAGCTTTAATAATTTTATTACATCAAAGTAGTAATAGTAAAGAGAGGGAAAAGTAGGAAAGAGAGTTGCTTAGTTTACTACTCTATTGGCTGCCATGATGGATTGAAGCCGAGCACCAACAAAAGTTCCTTCAGGGTCCAAGTTCTAGCCAGAAGATGCAAAAGACCTCCTGTCTGACCTTATAAACTCTTTTCTCCACGCACTAACTCTCATGTGTCATATCTCAGGAACCAACCATACTTTCTTAATTTGCCTGGGCCACCCAGGTTGGGAAGTGCCTGTGGAATCAGTTTCTTGTCTCATTGGTTCTTTGGTTTTCTAACTTCCTTCCTCTGAGGGCCTGTCTATATCTGAATTACTGAGTAGTTTTTTGACCTCCAATTCACTGATTAATGACATCAATAAAGTGATATTAATGTGCCTGAGTTTCCTTATCTGTAAAATGTATATTATAATAACTCCTAACTTTGAGGGATATTTGGAGAACACAATACAGTATTAAATGTTAAGTATTAAAAACGTGTCTTGTATATAATAAGGATTACATAATTATGGATTTTGTACATTATTGTTATTATATTTGGCCTTGAACTTTTCTTTCATTGGATTTACTGAATGAAAGCTTCCAGGAATATCAGTAAACCCAAAGGCAGTGTCTACTGATCCTATTAATAAATGGCACCCCAGGCATGGGAGAAAGTTGCTGACAGAGTTTGCCTTTCATTCACAGGATTACTTCAAAAGTTCTCTATGGTTTTCTTATTTGGATGGTGGGATCCACTTCCAGAACTATAAAACAATTAAATGAGTAACTAGTCAACTCACACATCCAAACAAAATCTCAATGTCCTCAAAATTAATACTTCTTATGAAATTGAAAATTGATAGCCCTATTTAAGGAAAAGTATGTATAACAGTAGATAAAGTGCTAGGCCTGAAGTTAGTAAGACATCTTCCTGATTTCAAATCTGGCCTCAGACACTTACTGTGTGAGCCTAAACAAGTCACTCAACTCTGTTTCTCTTAGTTTCTCATCTATAAAATGAGATGGAAAAGGAAATGGCAACTCACTCCAATACTGTCATTGTCTTGATTATAGTACTTTAGTCTTTCATGGCTAATCATCCTTATAATACTGGTGCTCCTACTTAAAATGTTTTCCTTTTTCTGCTCTCTTCTTTGGGTAAGTCTTGCCAGGTTTTCTGAAACAATCCTGCTCACCATGTCTTATAGAACAATAATATTCCAATTCAATCATATACAACCTGTTCAGCCATTCCTCTATTGCTGGACTTCCATTCAGTTTCCAAATATTTTGCCACCACAAAAGGGTTGTTATACATATTTTCACAAAATCTCAACTTTTATCTCTTTTTTTTCCTTTCCTTCTGAACAGTACTGCCTTCTTTTGTGAAGGCTTCCCTTTATCACCCCCACTTTTTCTATTATTCTCTCTTCATTTCTCCATTGGGTAAGAAGGTCTCTATTAAAAATTGAGTACCTATCTTTTCTGTCTTCCAACTAATTTAGATGTGAATGAGGTTTGAATTACCTCCCAACCCCCATTTTCCCCCACACCATGGGAATTTTTCTCCTCATGCCTCTATTATATGAGAAAACTTCCCATTTTCCCCAGAAACAAATAGTGCATGAAATAGCTATCTATCCCCAAGTCAATGGATCAAGAAACCAGTTTTCTAAATATATATATTAAGAAGCATTTCCTATTCTTTTGCTTCTCTTCATTCAAGTTATGTTTATGGCCAGTTATCTTAGAGTGTGCTAACTCTTTCAGTAAGTCAAGTCCTCAATGCCAGAGTTAAGACATAAACTGGAATTTGGAGAGAAAAGTTCTCCATATAAAATTGCTGGTTATAAACACTCTGTGACTAACACACCTTAATTTTATATAAAAAGACTCCATGTGAAATAAAAGTCTTTAGTTAGAGTATGGATAATTTCCTTCAGTAATTACTATTGTTTAAATCAAAAATTCTAGACACTGTGCAGGAAAATAATCAGTATGCCAATTATTATGAACCTCTTTTCTTTCTTAGAGATCCCATATATGAAGATTTGTGGAAATCTCCCATTCTGCTGTATGGGTTTTGGCCAACTTTGGGAAACTAAAATTGTAAGAAAGTAAATAAAAAATAATATCCTTGAATTTTACTTAGCTGAGATGGGTAAGATTAGGTTGAATCTAGATGAAAAGGAGGGAATTGTTTAAAATTTAAAATTATCAACTTCATTTAATATGGATGATCTCAGGACATACTAACTTCTATATGAAAAAAAAATCACAGGGCTGATTTAAAAAAGCTGACTTCCTCTGATTTCTCTTCCTTGCTTATAATAGTTTCAGGGGCTTCTCAGTGATGCATTTGACAAAGCTCTGGGCCTGGAGTCAGGAAGATCTGAATTCAAAGCAGCCCTCCACTAAATGTGTGACCATGGTAGAGTCACATAACTTCTCTTTTCCTAAGCTTCCCTTCTATTAAATGGGGATCCAATGGAAAGGGAAATGACTAACCATTCAAGCATTTTTGCCAAGAAATTGCCATGGGTGAACAATGAAGTAATATTAATAGAGAATCAGACAAAGCCAAATGACTAAACAACAGTAACTGATTTTTCAAGACCTTTTTTCCTCATGTCTCAAGTGTCAGAGTTGGTACAATGAGTGGAGTCGTGGGCCTGGATTCAGGAAGCTTTTGATTCAAATTTGACTTCAGTCACTTACTGGCTGGGTGGTACTTTGCATTTCACTGGTCCTCTGTCTCAATTAGCTGAACTCTAAAGTGAGGATGGTAATAGCACCTACCATGCAGAGTTGATGTGGTGATCAAATAAGATAATAATGGCAAAGTGTTTAACACACTATCTTGTACATAATTAGGTGTTATATAAATTTAGCTATTTTTATCTTTATCTCTTGTAACCAGTCCTGTCATAACAAACATACGTTTCTTCTTAATATCTTATAAGAAGCTCTGTAAAAAGTAGTATTTCCCCCACATCATGATACACATCTATTCATGTCAATGTACACATGCTTTATAATTTATATATTTTGTTGTATAAACATAACACACTATGATGTACTGCATATAAAACTTCTACTTTTCAATGGCAGGTGCATATTTCATTCTACCTTCTGGTAGAGAATATCTTACTTGGAGTGAAAAAAATCTTCAATGCCTCTTTCTCTGTCTCACTGTTGTTCAATGATCAGTGGTTAGAGTCAGACAATGAACGCCACAAGCTTTCTGTGACAAACTCAGTATCATGATGAGACCTTGAAATATGAAGGTAGTCAAGTAGAGAAAATTATCCCAGAGGTTTTTAACTTTGCATGTTTCAGGTGTTCTTGATTCTGCTTACTGATTTGTTCTATATTTTATTCCATTCTTTCTGTCTTTTCAAACATATACTCAATGGATAAGCTGCTATTATATGGCTGTTGATACTTTATTTCACTTTTAATAGAAACACTTCTCAGGGAGGTCAGAAATCCTTTCATTTATGTCTTTTCATCTTCACTACCTTGTATATTATGAGGCAAATAATTGATACTTGAAAAATAATTGTTTATTGACTATTTGAGTCTTTATGTTTTTGTTTTTTATAGCACTGGGATTATTCTATTTTTATATTAGAATATTTTTGTGTGTGCTAAACTAGATAAAATATGGATTTTGTAGTATAATATTAATATAAAGAAACTATTAATATATTGGGGTCATGTAGGGAACGTTTTGTATCTAATGATAACTTTGTAAGTTTAAATTTGTGTAAAATAATTCTTTGTACCTGAATTATTTTCAAGTTTTGGTATAAACAACTATAATCCTATAATCCCCCAAATAAAGGAAGAGAGTACTTCCTCTTCCCATAGACCAGCTAATATTCATTATATCATGTAATTAGAAATAATTGAATAATACTGAAAATCACTCCATAGGTTTTTGGTAATCTTAAATTTAAAGTTATCAATTTAAAAATTGGATCAATCATATTCTTAAAATATTATAAAAAATTCATCATCAAAAAGACTATTTGGTTAATTCATTATTCTATCAGAAAAGTATATCATTCAAAGAAAGAACATCCAGAAGGAAAGATGGATATCTAATGTCAAATTTCCTAATATTTGATTCACTTTCCCTTTCCAACGACCAAAGTGGTATCCAAAAAAAAAAAAAAACCAAACAAAAAAAAAGCAAAACATTTTTTTGTTTGTAACCTCAGATCAATTATGTCTGAATTTTATCTATCACGCAGGCACATTTTCTGTTCCCAAAAAAGAGGTCATTCTATGCAATAGCAACCAATAAGTATTTAATAAATCTCTTATTTTCCTATAGGCTTTTTTGGACCTGACCATCATTGTTTTCCTCAAGATATTGAGAAAATGCAGCTCAGTGACTTGTTGTTGGCCATTGTCTTCATCTCCCAGATTTTAATTGGGCTTCTAGGGAATTTCTTCCTTCTGTGTATTTACATCTGTACTTTCTTCAATGGCCACAAACTCAGGCCCATAGATCACATTTTTGTTAACTTGACCTTGGCTAATGTGAAAGTGCTTCTATCCAGAGGTCTTCTTCAGATAATGTTCTATTGTGGTTTGAAAAATTTCCTGAAACCCAGTGAGTGTATACTTGCCCATTATCTTCAAAATATGTCCAGGAATGTTTCTCTCAGTACTACCTGTCTCCTGAGTGCTTTTCAGGTCATCACTATCAGTCCCAGTAATTCCTGGTGGTCTAAATGTGAAAGCCCAAGCCCCAAAGCACATTGTCCCTTCTTGTGTGTTCTTCTGGTGCTTCTACCTGTTGATATATTTCACTATGTTTGGGATCATGCATAACTCAAGGTTCATGAGTAACCACACAAGATGGTGGCATCTGGGATATTGTTCAATTGCAGCTCCTGTTTCATTTAATGCCTCATTTTATGTAATTCTCTTCTCTTTTCCTGATGTCGTTTGCATAGGATTCATGATCTGGGCCAGTGGCTACCTGATTTTTATTCTGTACAGACACCATCAGCAAGTCCAACACATTCACAGTCCCCGCCTTTCTCCTAGAACTTTCCCTGAGATAAAAGCCACCCATGCATGCCTTTTACTAGTGTGCACATATGTCTCCTTCTTCTCCATTGATTCTATCTTAACATTTTTTACTTTTCAATTTGGCAACTATGATTCCTTTCTCCTTCCACTGCACATTTCATGGCTGCATGTTTCCCAGCAGTAACTCCCTTTGTCCTGCTGTTTTATGATTCCAAACTCCACAGACACTGTTATCATCTATGGTTCAAGAAAAGTTCTCAATAAATGCTCATTCTCAAACATACCCCAATCAAAAATTCCACTCTTGCATTCTGACAAACAGAACCACCTCATAAGCTGGTAGGAAACTGACATCAAATGCTCAGGTCAAAGGATGTTAGAAATTAAAGATAGAAATCATTCCAATAATCATGAATTGCAGGACCATTATATTTTAGAACAAGTTATTCTAGAGTAGATATTCAATATCCTTGTCACATGGGTAGGAAGTGATAAAACTAATTTCTTGGACTCATATGATATAAAAATCATTGAAAAACATCAGATACCAAAGCTTCCACTATGCATATGTCCATATATCTACATATCTCTCTCTAGTATGTGTTAAACACAAGAAAGAGAAGGAATAATTATAATTTTTCTTAATATCATAATCATTGCTGATCCTTCATTTTTGAAATGAACCAATGGCATCATGATGATGGAGCAATGTAAGGTCTGATGGGTGATATCTTGATTTATCAGTGAGCTGGATTTAAGTGAGACATATTCCCACAAAGTTGTATCATTCTCTTCCAGAGTCACCAAAGTTCAGTTCAGGATAAAAGACAAGATACCTAATGATATCCTAGGATATAGATGTGTAGAGAGCCATTAACAAGCAATTTGATCTGTAATTCATATCAGATTCAACTATAACTAATGATTATAACCAATTTTAACTTCTTTCATTATTCAAAGTTTTCCTGTCTAATAAATCATGTTATTTTGAAAAGAAGGGGGATATGTTGGGAGCTATTAAGAGAAATTAGAATCTCAAGTAGATATTTTTATCTAGACCCCCTCAAAATGTCAATACAGACTGGCAGAGCCGTGTATTGGCTTTCCTCCCTATCGGGATGACACAGGTGTGGGATATCTAAGATAAAAATCTGAGATTCCTCTTTTGATTCCTTTCATAATTCTCACCTTCCTTCAAAATGCATTATAGTCTTATTGAAAAATCTTTGGGCTCTCAGCACTCCAGCTGGAGGGGGGCTAACTCTGTTCCCCTTTGACCGATAACACAGATGGCTGGCACAGCCAAGGTCGAACCCTTGGCTGGGCATTTTGCCCAGAATTAAAGTAAAATAATGAGGCTCAAAAAATTGTTTAATACCATCAAGGCTAAGAAAATGCCGGGGCTTTCAGTCCTAGTGGAGATGTCCCAGGCTTCACTTAAAGATAACATATATAGTTGATAGTTTAGCATAAGTTTTTTATCTACACCTGGAGGCTTCTAAGGCTTTTGTTTTGATTATAGTAAAAATCCTGCTCTCTGTAACTGTGGGAAAATTTCTTGGGCCTTTGGGGGAAAGGGATCTTTAATTTCCTTTATAATAAAGTGGCTACTTCAGTATTTTTTTAAGTACTATGAGCTACCAAGCCGTGCTTCCAATCTGTTTCATTCTTTGAGTCCGACAACCACCCTGGGCCACTCAGATTAGTCTATAATAGAGCAGGTTCTCTATATAGATGTAGTTGATTAACATGGCATCTTGAATGTCTGACCAACCTCTAAGCCATCTCTAGCACCATTTCCAGCTGTATTCATGGCAGCTGAAACAAAGTATTGTCATATGACCATTCTTGTAAGGGAAAGTTTTTACATGATTGGTAGACATTCTCTTATTTCACTAATGAATTTGAGATCTGTTCTGTGTGAAACTATGGTGGTATAAAACCAAAATATATCAATAAAATTTATTGGAAGATAAAATCTTCTGTTCCATATATTATAGCACTATTTTATAGCTTTATTATGGCAGACAGTGACAACATGAGCTATGGCTCCAAAGGGAATTAAAACAATTCTGAGTAAACATAAAGAACAAAGGAATTTGTACGAACTTTCCAAACTTAAAATTTCTGTGTAACCTGGGCCATTTCTGGCACTATTCTTTCTTTGTTCTATTTCCATATGATATCTAGTGTGACCTGTAGCTGGTGTGAGGCTCCACCATGATACTCTCTCTTGCTACGACTCAGGCCTTTCCTTTTGTGAGTAAGTAACCCTAATAAGCAATATTAATTTATTTGACCCTAGCAAGGAAAATAAAATCTATTATGAGCCAAGCTGAAATGAAAAGCTTCTTTTGGTATTATTACAGAGTTTATGGAAGTCTATATATTGACATAATCAGTGCAGAATTTTTGTTGTCACATTTGACATAGTGAGCAGGATTCCATGCTCTCCTTGAAATCCTGAGTCTTTACAATATCAACATTGAAAACCTTTAAAAGAGTAAAGAAAATTAAATGAGAAAGAAGAGAGCCTATGATGACTTAAATGTTAATTATACTATCATACAATACTCATTAAAACAATTTTATATTAGTTTAAAAATAGATTGTTCAGTGGAAAAAGTAGTTTTCACAAAATATTTTTAAATGTGCCCCATTGCTGTAGTGTTTGTTAAATCTTCAAACACCAAATATTGCCTAAAGGCTTGGTCACAAGCTTTTGTAAAAACTGTTTAGGAGAAATCAAATATAGATCACTGTCTCTGCATAGGACAGTGTGCATTTTGTCAAACTGCAAAAAATCTACAATATTAACATAAAAATGATAATCTTATAAGCAAGCCTGATGAATAAGAAAGAAAGTATATTGAAGATTTATGAATAGAGCTACTGGGTCTGTATTCCAAAGAGATAAGAAACAAGGGAAAGGATCTACTTCTATCAAAATATGTATAGTATCTTTTTTTGTGGTGGCAAAGAATTGGAAATTGAGGGAATGTCCATTAACTGAGGAATGGTTGTACACATTATCCTTTATGTTGGTAATGGAATACATTCAGGCAGTGATGGGCAAACTTTTTTTTTAATAATTTTTTTTTTTTAGAAAAATTTTCCATGGTTGCATAAGTCATGTTTCTACTTTCCCCTTCATCCCCTTAACCCCCTGCCCTCCTCAGCTGTAGCCAATTCACATTTCCACTGGTTTTATTATATGTAGTCAGTCAAGACTTATTTACACATTATTGATAGTTACATGGGTGTGCTCTTTTCAGTTCTACATCCCCAATCATGTCCTCATCAAACCAAGTGTGCAAGCAGTTGTTTTTCTTCTGTGTTATTACTCCTGTAGTTCTTCCTCTGAATTTGGGTAGTGTTCCTTTCCATAAATCCCTCAGAATTTCTTGGGTCATTGCATTGCTGCTAGTACAGATGTCCATTACATTCGATTTTACCACAGTATATCTGTCTCTGTGTACAATGTTCTTCTGGCTCTGCTCCTATCACTCTGCATCAATTCCTGGAGGTCTTTCCAGTTCACATGGAATTCCTCCAGTTTATTATTCCTTTGAGCACAATAGTATTCCATCACCAACATATACCACAATTTGTTCAGCCATTCCCCAATTGAAGGACATAACCTTGCTTTCCAGAGCGCAGCTATAAATATTTTTGTGCAACTCTGTTTATCTATTATCTCTTTGGGGTACAGTCCCAGCAATGGTATGGCTGGATCAAAGGGAAGGTATTCTTTTATTACTCTTTGGGCATAGTTCCAAATTGCCATCCAGAATGGTTGGATCAATTCACAACTCCACCAGCAGTGCATTAACATCCCAATTTTGCCACATCCCCTTCAACATTCATTACTCTCCCCTGCTATCATTTTAATCATTCTGCTAGATATGAGGTGGTACCTCAGAGTTGTTTTGATTTGCATTTCTTTAATTATTAGAGATTTAGAACACTTTCTCATGTGCTTATTGATACTTTTTATTTCTTTATCTGAAAATTGCCTATTCATGTCTCTTGCCAATTTATTAATTGGGGAATTGTTTGATTTTTTATACAATTGATTTAGCTCCTTGTATATTTGAATAATTAGACCTCTGTCAGAATATTTTGTTATAAAAATTTTTTTCCTGGTTTCTTGTTTCCCTTCTGATTTTGACTACATTGTTTTTGTTTGTACAAAAGCTTTTTAGCTTAATATATTCAAAACCATTTAATTTACATTTTGTAATTTTCTCCAACTCTTGCTTGGTTTTAAAATCTTTCCTTTCCCAGTGATCTGACATGTATACTATTCGGTTTTCACCTAATTTACTTACAATTTCCTTCTTTATATTTAAGTCTTTCACCCATTCTGAATTTATCTTGGTGTATGGTGTGAGATGTTGATCTAAACCTAATCTCTCCCATATTGTTTTCCAATTTTCCCAGCAGTTTTTGTCAAATAGTGGATTTTTGTACCAAAAGTTGGTATCTTTGGGTCCATCATACACTGTCTTGCTGACATCACTTACCTCAAGTCTATTCCAGTGATTCTACCTTGTATCTCTTAGCCAGTACCATATTGTTTTGATGACCACTGCTTTATAGTATAGCTTAATATCTGGTACTGCTAAGCCACCTTCCTTCACATTTTTTTTCATTAATTCCCTTGATATTCTTGATCTTTTGTTCTTCCAAATAAACTTTGTTATAGTTTTTTTATAATTCAGTAAAAAAGGTTTTTGGTAGTTTGATAGGTATGGCAGTAAATGAGTAAATTAATTTGGGTAGAATGATCATTTTTATTATGTTAGCTCATCCTACCCATGAGCACTCAATGTTTTTCCAATTGTTTAGATCTAGTTTTACTTTTTTGTAAAATGTTTTGTAGTTATGTTCGTATAATTCTGGGATTTGTTTTGGTAGATAGATTCCCAAGTATTTTATATTGTATAGGGTAATTTTAAATGGTATTTCTCTTTCTACCTCTTCCTGCTCTAATGTGTTGGAAATATATAGAAATGCTGATGATTTGTGTGCATTTATTTTGTATCCTGCAACTTTGCTAAAGTTGTTGATTATTTCTACTAGCTTTTTAGTTGATTCTCTAGGATTTTTTAATTAGACCATCATATCATCTGAAAAGAGGGAAAGCTTAGTCTCCTCCTTGCCTATTTTAATACCTTCAATTTCTTTTTCTTCTCTAATTTCTACTGCTAGTGTTTCTAGTACAATGTTAAATAAAAGGGGTGATAATGGGCATCCTTGTTTCATACCTGATCTTGTTGGAAAGGCTTCTAATTTTTCCCCATTGCATATGATGCTTGTTGATGGTTTAAGATATATATTGTTTATTATTTTTAGAAAAAAATTTTCTATTCCTATACTTTCTAGTGTTTTCAGTAGGAATGGGTGTTGTATTTTGTCAAAGGCTTTTTCAGCATCTATTGAGGTAATCATGTGGTTTTTGTTTGTTAGACTGTTGATATGGTCAATTTTGTGGATGGTTTTCCTAATGTTGAACCATCCTTGCATTCCTGGTATAAATCCCACCTGATCATGATGAATAACCCTCTTGATCACTCACTGGAGACTTTTTGCTAGTATTCTATTTAAGATTTTTACATCCATATTCTTTAAGGAGATTGGACTGTAATTTTCTTTCTTTGTTTTTGATCTGCCTGACTTTGGAATCAGTACCATATTTGTGTCATAAAAGGAGTTTGATAAGACTCCTTCTTTGCTTATTATATCAAATAATTTTTATAGTATTGGGATTAATTGTTCTTTGAATGTTTGATAGAATTCATTTGTGAATCCATCAGGCCCTGGTGATTATTTCTTAGGAAGTTATTTAATGGCCTGTTCAAATTTTTTTTCTGATATTAGATTATTTAAGTATTCTATTTCTTCTGCTGTTAATCTAGGCAATTTATATTTTTGCAAATACTCAACCATATCACCTAGATTACTAAATTTATTACTATATAATTTGGCAAAATAGTTTTTAATGATTGCCTTAACTTCCTCTTCATTAGAGGTGAGGTCTCCTTTTTCATCTTTGATACTATTAATTTGGTTTTCTTCTTTCCTTTTTTAAATTAGATTAATGAGTACTTTGTCTATTTTATCTGTTTTTTCAAAATACCAGCTTCTACTCTTATTTAATAATTCAATAGTTCTTTTACTTTATATTTTATTAATGTTTCCTTTGATTTGTAGTATTTCTAATTTAGTTTTCATCTGAGGATTTTTAATTTGTTGATTTTCTAGTTTTTTAAGTTGCATGCCCAATTCATTAACCTCTGCCCTCCATAATTTGTTAATATATGCACTCAGTGATATAAATTTTCCCTTTAGAACTGCTTTGGCTGCATCCCATAAGTTTGGGTAAGATGTCTCATCATTGTCATTGTCTTCAATGAAATTATTAATTGTTTCCGTGATTTTTTCTTTCACTAAATTATTTTGGAGAATCATATTATTTAATTTCCAATTAGTTTTTTGTTTGCCTCTCCATGTATTCTTACTAATAACTATGTTTATTGCATTATGATCTGAGAAGGTTACATTAATTATTTCTTCTTTTTTGCATTTCTTTGCTATGTTTCTGTGCCCTATTACATGGTCTATCTTTGTGAATGTTCCATGTACTCCTGAAAAGAAGGTGTATTCCTTTTTGTCTCTATTTATTTTTCTCCAAATATCTATTAACTCGAATTTTTCTAGGGTTTCATTTACCTCGCTTTTCTCTTTCTTATTCATTTTTTGGTTTGACTTATCTAGATCTGATAGGGGAATGTTTAGGTCCCC
This sequence comes from Gracilinanus agilis, assembly GCF_016433145.1. NCBI lineage: Eukaryota > Metazoa > Chordata > Mammalia > Didelphimorphia > Didelphidae > Gracilinanus > Gracilinanus agilis. The sequence continues at coordinate 14,957,388 of NC_058132.1, read as the reverse complement.
TACTAGTATGGTTTTGCTATCTATTTCTTCCTTGAGCTCCACTAGCTTCTCCTTTAGAAATTTGGAAGCTATTCCTTTTGGTGCATACATATTGAGTACTGATATTTCTTCACTGTTTATACTGCCTTTTATTAGGATGTTATAACCTTCCCTATCTCTTTTAACCTTATCTATTTTTACTTTGTCTCTGTCAGAGATCATGATAGCCACCCCTGCCTTCTTTTTCTAATTTGAAGCCCAAAAAATTTTGCTCCATCCACTCATTTTCATTCTATGTCTGTCTGTCTCTCTGAGGTGTGTTTCTTGTAAACAACATATTGTTGGGTTTTGGTTTCTAATCCACTCTGCTATTTGTTTCCGTTTTATGGGTGAGTTCATCCCACTCACTTTCAGAGTTATAATTATCAACTCTGCATTCCCAGACATATTAATTCTCTCTCCTAGTCCTGTCCTTTCTTCTTTCACTGTTTCCTTCTATACCAGTGTTTTGTTTTTAATCAATTCCTATAATCCCCTCCCTTGTTGTACTTCCCTTTCTCCCCCCTCCCTTCTTATTCCCTTCTTATTGTTCTTTAAAACCACACAGTGCTCCCTGCCCCAAGCCCTCTCCCTCCCTATTATTGCTTCCTTCCCTACCAGTCCCTTTCATATTCTTCTACTTCTCTATAGGCCATGAATCAATTTTTTGCCCCTATGGATCTGATTGTTCTTCTCTAAGTTGATTTTAATGCACTTAAGTATTGAATATTCCCTCTCTCTAACTTCTTTACCCTTACAGTGTAGTGTTATTTTTCCCTGTTAATCCTAAGTACTTCTTTATGGAATATAAATTTATTCATTTTTGTGTGCTTTCCTTTTTTTCTTATTATTATCTTCTTCCCCCCCCCAGTTTTGTATATATTTATACATACATATTTATATATTTATATATCTCTTGACATTTCATTCTATACAGTTGATTCCTCTTCCCTCTATGTAAACTTCTTCTAGTTACCCTGTTGGTAATATTAATTTTTAATATTTGGCAATACCTCCTTTTCTTCTTGGGATATAAATTGATTGCATTTGTTGTGTCCCTTAAAGAAAAGAATTTTTTTCTCCTTCCCCCATTCTCTTAATTACCTAATGTTGATTATCTTGAGTTCTGGGTTTGGACAGCAAACTCTCTTTTTAAATCTGCTTTTTTCTTGATGAATGTTTGGAAGTCCTCAATTTTATTGAATGACCATACTTTCCCCTGCAATAATATAGTTAGTCTTGCTGGATAGTTGATTCTTGGTTGTAGACCCAGTTCTCTTGCTTTCCGGAATATTGTGTTCCATGCCTTCTGGTCCTTCAATATAGATGCAGCCAGATCCTATGTAATCCTAACTGTGGTTCCCTGATATCTGAATGACTTCTTTTTAGCAGCTTGTAACATTTTTCCCTTGGTCTGGTAGTTTTTGAATTTGGCTATAATATTCCTGGAAGTTGTCAGTTGTGGATTAAATGTAGGAGGTGATCTGTGGATCCTGTCAATTTCTAGTTTTCCCTCTTGTTCAAGAATTTCTGGGCAATTTTCTCTGATAATTTCTTATAAAATGCTATCTAAACTTTTTCTTTTATCATGATGTTCTGGTAAACCAATAATTCTTAAGTTGTCTCTTCTACCCCTGTTCTCCAGATCTTTGGTTGAATCAATGAGGTGTTTCATATTCTCCTCAAATTTTTCATTTTTTTAAATTTTCTTTAATATATTCTTGCTGCCTTGTGAAGTCATTTGCTTCTAGTTGTTGGGTTCTGTTTTTTAAAGATTGAATTTCATCACTAGCTTTTTGGTCATCCTTCTCCTTCTGGTCTGATTTTTTCTGTAGATCATCTTTTGCCTTCTTTGCTTCATTTTCAAGCTGGCCAATTCTGGCTTTTAAGACTTTTTTTTTTGTTTTAGTTCATGTATTTCCTTTTTCAAATTGTCTCGAGCCTCTCTTGATTGTTTTTTGAGTTCCTGAAGTTCTTGACTTAATTGAGTTTTAAATTCTTTGAGTTAATTGAATTTTGAGATCTTCCAAAGCCTGTGTCCAGTTCCCTGGAACTACTTTCTCTTCTTCTATTTCTGTTTCATTTGCTCCCTTTTCACTTCCTTGAAAGAAACTGTCAATTGTCATTTCTTTTCTCTTTTTCTTTTGCTTACTCATGTTTTTTCCCTTCCTTGTTCTGCTAGTTTGAGCAGATGTATTTAATGATCTTTGATGAAAGATCTTCCCTCCAGGGGCAAAGGTTTGTAGTTACTTTCTCTGCCATTGGAAGATTTTTGTCTGTCCAATTGTTGGGATTAATCCTGTATTGATTGGATTAATCTGCCCTGAGGCTAAAACCTCAAAATCTTTAGGGGAGGGGAAACAAACAAACAGAAAAAAAAACAAAAAAGTGGGGTGAGAAAAAGGAGCATTTTCTATGAAATGAGCTCTCCAACAGTGGGGGTCCCCCTGCATTATCCGCTGTGTTTGATCTGATTTTCTTTCCTCTTAAAGCCCTGAGTTCTCTATCTTGGTATGTGGAAGCCAAGCTGTCTATACTCTGGGGTTTGGCTCTCTCTAAGCCACCATCTTCTGGGCGATTTTGCTGTGTTTCTCTGGATTTCTCCTCCAGTCACCTCTCTAGTGCCTGTGTTTGACTCCCTGAGTCCTATGCCAGTAAGGACCTCTCTCCTGACCAGTGCACCCACTGGCCCTGAGATTACTTAGGGTTTTTAAAAGTTTACTATATTACAAATATGAAAATATGGAAATGGGTTTTGAGTAATAATACATATAATGAGTAATAATGAGATTTCCTGGCCACTTGAGAATCTGCACAGCATGTGGGGGAGGCTTCCTGGGATCCTGGGATTTCCCTTCTATGCCTTCAGTCCCGATAGTTCAAGTATTGAAGCCTTTTTCTTGGTGTACCTCTTTAGTTGAGCTGCAGTAGGGTTCCCCCTTCTCTGTCCCATTATCAGATTTGGTCCTCTTTCTTCTCGAAGCACATTGTTTTCTATCTTGGTGTGTAAGGGTGCGGAGGTTTTAAGATTCGCTCCGTCAAAGCCGCCATCTTACCAGAACTCCATTTTATTTATTTTTGAGAATATTTTTCCATGGTTCCATAATTCATGTTCTCTCCCTCCTCTTTTCCCTTCCCATCTCTCAGAGCTCACAAGCAATTTCACTGGTTTATATATATATATATATATATATATATATATTATTACTTAAAACCCATTTCCATATTTCCATGTTTGTAATAGAGTAAACTTTTAAAAACCCCAAGTCATTTGTCCATATAACCAAATGATAATTCATTGTTTTTCTTTTACGTTTCTACTCCCATAATTCTTTTTTCTAGATGTGGATAGTATTATTTTTCATAAACTCTATGGTATTGTTCTTGATAATTGCATTTCTATTAGTAGCAGTCTATAACCTTTGATCATTCTACAATGTTTCAATTACAATGTACAATGTTCTCCTGGTTCTGAGAGCAATATTTCTTGATGGAAACTGTGAATGAAGTACTTATTCACAGCAATACAGGAATCCAAGAAAATCCCAGAGACTCATAATGAGAAATAACATGTACCCTGTGAAAAAGAATTGATAGCCTGAATGCAGTCTGAAATATACCATTTTTCATTTTCTTCCTTCTTCCACTTTAAAAGAAAATTCATATCTCTTCCACAAAATTAGTACTATATAAAAATATTTTACATGATTACATATGTAAAATCTATATTAGATTGCTTACTATCTAAGGGAGGTGGGAGGACAGGGAAAGAGGGAGTGAGGAAGGGTCAGAAGGGAGAGAATTTAGAACTGAAAATGTTAAAAAATAAATGTTAAAATTTATTTTTGCATGTAATGGGGAAAATAAAATATAATTTAAAATGTTAAATTAAATAAAACTGAAATAATATGACTACATGTAAGTTATTTGAGGAAGTGAGAATAGCATACAAGAATCCTGTCGTAACTGCTAGACTCATTGTGGCAAATCAATAGGCATTTAAAAAAAATAAATAATATAGAACATGATATTGTCTAAAGGGGGGAAAAAGCCAAAATAGATACAACTAAAAGAAATAAACAGGAATATTATATTGTGTTGAAAAATAGAATAGTTAATAGAACATTATGAGTACTAAAAACATATACACCAAATGTTAAAGCATACACATTTTTAAAGGAAAAGCTAAAGGAATTACAGGTGGAAATATATAACAATTCTATAATAGTGGAGGTTTTAAACTTTCCTTTCTCAGACCAGTTAAATATAATTTTAAGAAATAAAAAGAAGTTAAAGAGATAAATGAAATTTTAGATAAGCTAGATATGATAGCTATGTGGAGAGAATTGCATTGAGATCAAAAGGGGTATATCTTTTTTCTCACTGGAAGATAGTACTTTTACAAGTGAACTTTGTACCATATCAAGATTTAAAGTTTTTATAGTTAAATATATTAAAAGAGAAATATTAAATTCATACTTTTTAGATAGTAATGTAATAAAATTATATGTAATAAAGATCCACAGAATCACACAATAAAAATTAGATACTAAATAGCAATCTTAAATAAAAGTAAAGAACAAATAAAAGAAACAAATAATTTTAGTAAAGAAAATGATAATAATGGCACAATATACTAAAACTTAAGGGATACAGCAAAAGCAGTAGAAAAAATGTATATCTCTAAATACATTTGACAATAAAAGAGAGAAAGAAAAAATTTCAATGAATTGGGTCTGCAATTAACAAATTAGAAAAGGTACAAATTAAAAATGCTCACTTAAATACTAAGTTGGAAAGTCTAAAAATTAAAGATGAGATCAACAAAATTGAATGTAAGAAAAACATTGAATTAATAAATAAAACTAAGTATTGCTTTTATGAAAAATCAAAAAGTTGATAAATCATCGATGAGTAAAATTTTAAAAAGAGAGAAGAAAAAAAATCAGTAGCATTAAAAATTAAAAGGATGAATTTACCACTAATGAAGATGAAATCAAAACCATTATTAGGAGTTATTTTGTGAAATTATATGCCTACAATTTTAATAATGTAAGTGAAAACAATGAATGGTTACAAAAACATAAATTGCCTGATGGCAACAAAAGAGGAAATAGGATATTTCGATAAACCTATTTTAGAAAAATAAATTGAACAAGTTATAAAATAACTTTCTCAGAAAAAAACATTGGCAGCAGATGAAATTATAATTGATTTTTCTCAAACATTTAAAGATAATCTAATTCCAGTAGGAAATAAATTATTTAGAATAATTAGCAAAGAAAAAATTCTATTAAACTCCTTTTATGAAGTGAATATGATACTGAAAGCAAATAATGAAAGTGAGTATGATACAGAAAAAAAGCAAAAGAAAGAAAAATGTAGCCTGATTCATTAATGAATGTATTATAGATTCAATAGATGCAAAATTTCTAAATAAAATATTATCATAAAACAGTAACAATATACCATAAAGAATATACATTATGACCAAGTGAGATTTCAATGATGTTGGCAGAGGTGGTTTTATATAAGGAAAACAAAATACATAATTGATAATATAATAACAAAAGTAACAAAAATCATATGCTTATATCAATACATGCAGAAAAAGCTTTTGACAAAATACCACACTCATTTATATTAAAAGCAATTGAGGAGGGCAGCTGGGTATCTCAGTGGATTGAGATCCAGGCCTAGAGATTGGAGGTCATAGGTTCAAATCTGGCCTCAGACACTTCCCAGCTATGTGACCCTGGGGAAGTCACTTGACCCCCATTGCCTACCCTTACCACTCTTCTGCCTTGGAGCCAATACACAGTATTGACTCCAAGATAGAAGGTAAGGGTTTAGTAAAAAAAAAAAAAAAAAAAAAAAAAAAAAAAAAAAAAAGCAATTGAAAGTGTGAGTTAAATGAATTTTTCCTTATATTAATAAGTATGTATATTTAAAAACATTACCAATCATTATCTATAACAGGGATAAGCTAAAAGCCTTGAAATCTGGGAGAAAATAAAAAAGAAGAAAAAGAAATTGAATGTATCAGTATGATTAAAAATATGATTAAGCCATCTCTTTTCATGGATGTTATGATTAGATAGATGATAGCTAGATAGCTAGGTAGATAGAAAATATACAGAGTCAAGGAAATAATAATGGAAATTCTCAATAATTTTAGCAAGGTAGTAGAATATAAAATAAATTCCTATAAGTAATCAGCATTTCTGTATGTCACAACAATGTGCGGGAAGAGAAAATGGTAAAAAAAAAAAAACAAAAAACAAAAAAAAACACCTATTTAAATTAACTCTAGATAGAATGATATACCTAAGCATATATCTTTGAAAACAAATACAATAAAGTATAGGAAAATTTTGGCACATAAAGGAGATCTTTGGAATGTTGCACGCAAGGAAGCTAGAAGAACAGGAGCAACAGTTGGAAGAGCAACAGAAGCTTGTGGGTAATAGACCTGGAGGGGAACTTCATCTCTGGACTTGACAGGAGAAAGAGGACTCTTAATTCACCTCAAGTTTCAGATTTGGATACCTGAGGTTTTCCCTATCTTTCCCTTTGTGCCTGGAAGATCTGAATGTGTTCCTGTTTCTCCTGAATAACACCAAAGAGACTGGTTGGACATTACAGCGGCTGAAGGGGTCCTTGACCCAGGAGACTTGCTGAACCAGCATGAAGACATCCTGCCCGACTCTGTGCCAACCAAGAAAGACCTTTGCTATCTTATCTGTAGATTAGATAGATATCAGATTAGAGGAAGGAAAAAAGAGCATTTTGGCCAAAGCCATTGGCTTGGCCTAGCCAAAGGACCTGTACATATAGTGACAGAATAGGGTTTCTTACCACACTCTCCATTCCCATCCTTGAGCCTGTGTTACAATAAACCACCCTGTTAAGATATCCACAGTCAGAAAGGTTCTTTGTGAATACCTATTTAGGGTTGTGGGTGAGAGGGGAAATTGGGGGAGACAAATCTATTAAGTTTCACTTAAACTAAATCTAAGGCTGTCCACAATTATTGTTCTCCCTGACAGATCTGTGTATAGAAAAGATTTTCTAGGGGGAGTCTGGCATTTCACTAAACCCAGAAAAACCATCATCAACAAACCCCTTGGAAGTCTTTCTTCTGTACAGAGGTTCCTGTCCATCCCTGTATCAATATCATTACAGAGATATTCCCCTTGAATCCCTCTGAGTCAAGGTGGTGTGTAACCCAATTGAGATGGGCATAACACACACAAGTCTATCAGATGTGGGGTGGGGCTGTGTGGCTTGCTCTTCTCTCCTTGCTACAGTTTCTTGCTTGTTCTGCTCTCCTCTCATCCCGTGCTCCAAATGTTCTTTGCCTACCTTTTGGGTTTTTCTTTTCTTGAAAGTTGTTTCACTCTGTCTCCTTGTTAATTCTTTCACTCCTATACTTGTTTTGTGATGATATTTTAATCTTGGTCAGAGAGGATTCTCATGGTGGCACAGAGCTGCTCTGGATTACTCCACCATCTTGGCTCCATCCTCTCTACATCACTATTATTTAGAGTATTATAAATTAAAACGACTCTGAGGTTTATTCCATACCTATCAGATTAGCTAGTACCCTTCAAAAACTTGAAGGGGATGTGGGAAAGCTGTACATGAATGCATTGTTGGGGGAGTTGTTAACTGATTCAGTCATTCAGGAGAGTAATTTGGACATATCCACAAAGGACTACAAAACAGTACCTACCCTTTCACCCAGCAATACCGCTAGTAGGTTTGTATCCCAAAGAGATAAAAAATAAAGGGGGTGGAGGATCTATATGTATAAAAATATTTAAAATGGCTTTTTCATGGGGACAAAGATTTGCAAAGTGAGAGGATACCCATCAATTAAGGAAAGGATGAGTAAGTCACAATATATGTTTCTAATGGACTATAATTGGGCTATAAGAAATGGCAAGCAGGAGGAGCTTAGAAAAACCTTCAAAGAATTACATGAACCAAAGCAGAGTGAAATAAGCAGAACCAGGAAAACATTGTTAAGTGACAGGAATATTTTGCAATAAGCAACTATGAATAACACCTATTATTAGCAATACAATGATCCAAAAGTATCCCAAAAGACTAATGACAAATATGAAAAATGTAAACTACTTCCAGAGAAAAAGAACTGAGTCTGAAACCAGATGAAAGCAATTTTTTCAGCTTCTCAATTTGTTTTTCTATTTGAGTTTTCTTCCACAATATGACTGATATAGGAAAAGGTTTTACACAATTGCACATGTATAATCTATATGTAACTGCTTAACCACCTCAGGAGAGTAGGGGATTATGGAGAAGGAAGTTAAGGGAAATTTTGAGACTTAATATTCTTTGAAAAATGTTGGTAGCTATTTTAACAAGTAATTGGTGAAAAAAAAAGATAATATAAAAAAAAACTAGAACTTGCCTTTACCATCACAATACAACCCAAACACACAGACATTCACCCAAGCACTCACACACACACACACACATATACATACCTAAACATTTACTCTTTTTTTTTTTTAAAGAGTCCTGCTCTTTGTCCCAGGTGCAGAGATGAGACTTATGACAGTATTATATAACTACATTTACATTTATTGGCTTGAGGAAGGGGAACTTTTTCCAGGGCATTATAAGAAGTATAATCTTTTTGAGTCCTTGCCTTATAGATATAGGAAAAGGACCCAGAACAAAATCTGGATCAGGTGCTAGAATTTCTCTTTAAAAAGTGGTACAATGTAAAATGTTGCTGTCCTAAGTAGGGTAAATGAAGAAAGCAATAGGGGAGATGCAATAGAAGAATGGGACTTGGAAAATAGTATGTCCACCACTATATGAGAGAGACATAAAAGAAGAGACAGTGACAAAACATTTGAGTAATAGAAGGTGAAGAAGACAAGAAAACAAGATTGAATGGCCTCATTTTTTCCCTACTAGATATGAAAGAAGATTGGTTGGCATTTTGGAGCCACAGAAGATTTGTAGAGTGACAAAAATATTTGGAAAAGTCTCTGCAGAAAGGGTTTTAGTAGAGTCAGGCCTAGAGCCAGGAGGTCCTATGTTCAAACCCGGCCTCAGCCACTTCCAGCTGTGTGACCCTGGGCAAGTCACTTGACCCCCATTGCCAACCCTTACCACTCTTCCACCTATGAGAAAATACACTGAAGTACAAGGGTTTAAAAAAAAAAAGAAAGGGTTTTAGTGACTTTATATATGGGAGTTATAGAAAAATAGCCTAGTACCATTGAATTCCATTTGTGATTGTATAACATGAATTTGTAGAGGAAGAACACCACAATTGCCTGATTGTTCTCTATGTTCAATCATAAATGTTTAGGAATGAAGGTGATGGATGGTATAAATCACCCTCGAATCAGGTATAGCAAGACACTATTGAAAGAGGGAGAGTTAGAAAGCCAAATTTCAGTCTCTCTTTACCTGAGTTTGTATTGCCATATCTTTTTCACCAAACTGAATGTTTATTGCTACTTTGTGAGCAATCCTTCACTCCAGTCATATTTTTTATATTTTTAGAGTCAGAATAATAGCAACTAGTTAATAAAATGGTAAGTCCTTCAGGTCAGATCTGTGCTTTGAATATCCCACTTCATCCCCATACTCACTTGAATGGGTAAATAACAAGATTCCTTTTAGTTCCAATCAGGACCCTAGTTAATAATACCATTATTGTGAAACTCAAGGTAAAATTGAAACCACAAAACTGTATAGGAATGGGGAAATGATGAATTTGTTTTTTGTTCCTTAAATTATATACTTCCTTACAACCATATACATTTATTAAAATATCATTTTTAAATGGAATATAGTTCCTGAAAGTATGTGATTTTATTTCTTTATGCCAGTTTAATTAGTCCCATTTAATAAGAGAGAAACCCTGAGGTTACCAAGACCAACTAACTTGTTCACTGTCACATATTTAAAGAGTATATTTAAGCCTTTAAACAAAGGTGAACTTTAGGTTTATATTGTTTTCCTAGGGCATAGCAATGTGTTTCCCATAAATGTAACTTTGGTTCCTAAGGGAGCACATTGTGTGCAATGAAGAAAATTATCTTGTACCTTTGCTTATGATATATTAACCAGCTTAGCAGCTTTCCCTGGGAGCTCAAGAAAGTGTCTCTTCCCTCTGCTTTCAGTAAATTATTTGATTGTTCTTTTTATCTATTAGTAATTTCAGACATGAATTCCCTTAGCTTTAGAAAGTCCTAAAGGTTGTATTAATCAGGTGTGAAAGTTTCCTCCTTAGGTTTCATCATGGATTCTCATGGCAGAGACTGTCATTTGTCCTTCCCATGACAAGATAATCAGTGCTCTGGGAGCAAATGGGCCAGACACTTCAGTCCCTCTAAATAAGCCTGCCACATATGCTACTATAAAAACACATATCCAGACATATAACAAGGCAAATATTTTCCTAAAAAGATCACTGTACTTCATCATGATAGCAGAGAATACCCTGATAGTAAGTGTCTTTTATACCACTCCTAAGATGAAGGCTTGGCTCATAAACAGAGAACCTTTTGCAGGAGCTGCTTGGGTAGACAGTTGTTTTAGCCTTGTCTTTCTGTTGACAGGAAAAGAAACATGAAAGCACTCTAGAACAGGTATTCTAGAAGAGCTCTTTCTGTGCTGAAATCACTGGTAATCAAAGCCTCAGTGTTTCTCATAAGGAGTGCTTTACTAACATCTAACTTTTCTTCTTCCTTTTTCCAGCATTCCCTGGATCGCATTCAGTATTTGGGACTAGAACATTTCACCCAGTGTCACTCTCATTATATGCCTCCTCTGATCATTGACTTTCTTCTCTCTTGGCTCTTCCTTTTTCTTCTACTTAAATTGTTATGTCAATGCTTTTCTCTCCTGACTCCTCTAGAAATTGTCACCTTCTTCTCTGCGCTTTCTCCATTGTAGTTATCCTTTTAATCTTATTTTTCACCTCTCTGTTGCCTTTTGTCTCTCTCTTTCTGATTGAGTCCCATCTTAAATTTTCTCTCTCATTCTTTGTGTTTAACTTACATCTCTGTTCTCTGGCCTCTTTATGTTCAACTTCTCTCCATCCTATTCTTATTCTTTCTAAAAGAAATATTTTCCTTCTCTTTTACATGTTATGTAACTATTCATATATTAGCATCTTTATGCTCAAATTATTTAAAGCTCACCCCCTTTTCTCTGAGAATAGAATTTGGGGATTTTAGGAGGGAGAGATGAGAGTAGACCTGGAGATACTGTTAAGCCCTCATTTACAATGTGCTCTTAACTTGAAAAAACCACAGAACTATTAAGTAGTCAGAAAAAGCAAGTCTTTAATCAGGGGAGGGATATTGTTCAATATTTAGGCTTCCACACAGAGTCAAGTGTCCAAACCCACACAGAGCAGAAGGTTCTGGTACTCAGGCAAACAGTACCCCCGGGAGAAATCACCAGGCTAGATGATAGCTCCAAGGAACAATAGAATTGAGCTTATATACCTTTAAGGGAACTGTGGGCAGGTAAGTATGATTAATTGATATTACCATGGTTACAAGGAAAGGGGAAGCCTGAGACAGGATTATTATAGAGAGATTGATGCTTTACAATGGATACAAAAGGGAAATCAAGGGCTGGACTACTTGGGAAAGGACTTTGATACAATGGTAGGAAATACCAGGACAAAAGGTTACTTTATGTTTGATTATATCTGCTATCCCCACCTAACTGGGACCATCATGCCCTTTAAGGTATATTGTTATTATGAAACCTTTACATCTTGAGACCTCCCTGCTGGCAAATTCTCATGGGCCAAGGGCAAACTTGGGGTTTCCAGATTTCAAGTTGCTTCAAACTTGTGGTTTTTAGATTCCAAGTTGACAATGTTTATCATCACTCAATTGACATCATTCAAAGATGCCCATAATTTGACCTGATCCTCTCTTTCCTAAAACTATCTCACTGCTACCTTCAAATTTTTCTTGCTGTTAAAGTACAGGTTTCTGAATGCTATAATTCAACTACTTTCTGAGCTTCACAATTGACTCATAGTAAGCAAGAATAATACTGGGTTTTTGTATTTCAAGAACTGATTTAAAATTCTGTATTTCTCACATATGACCAATGTGACCTTCTGCAAATTGTTCTACAGCTCTGAGCTTTCTTTTTCTCCATTGTAAATAGAAGGAATTTTACTAGGTGATTCCTGGTGTCCCTTTCAGTATTGAATATTTTTTTTCCATCTTAAATACTTGTTTCTACAAATATCAACCTTTCTATTTCAATTCATACCTCCCCATTTGGCATGTATCTTTCTCTGGCATTTGGAATGAAAAGTGATCTCACCCTTTCTTAAAGCCCTATCACTTCTTTATACCACAGGTTTTTAAATATATATATATATATGTATATGTATATATATATAATTCTGTATGATGCAGTTACACTTATTGAGGCATATTATTGGCTGATGCGACCAAACACAGCACTGTGTTCTGTATCCTGGGCACTGATTGACTCAGTGACTGTAGGTTAATAAGAGTATGGGAAAGATTTATAGGAGAGTGGGAAGCCTTAGTATAAATATATTAATATAAATATAATATATAAATATAAAGCCTTAAATGTTGTCAACTTGAAATCTATACTCCCAAATTCAATCAGCTTGAAAGCTGGAGACACCAAGTTTGTCCCTGGTCCAGTGAGATTTCACCTGAGGGAAGTTTCAGACTTAGCTATTTCAGATTGAGTAATAGACCTTAATATATTTAATGGCCCTAATTAGGTGGAGTTAACAGATCTAAATCAAATGCTAACTATCCTTTTGACCTAGAAGTTTCTCCTTTTGTATCAGAGTCCTTTCTTAGGTGGCCCAGCCCTTGTCTGTTTTGTTCCCTTCAGTATCCATCCTAAGGTAGGTATCCTAGCCTCTGGTTATGGTTTATTTCCCAAGCCAGTGTAGTCTGAGCATTCCCATTGCTTTGTAGCCATGGTAAAGTAAATCAGTCATATTTCCCTGTCACTAGATTCCCTAAAAGGTATATAAATTCCCCAAATTCTTTTGTTCTTTGGAGCTGTCATCTAGTGCAATGTCACTCCTAGGGACACCTTCCTTAGAGTTCCAGGGTGTGTAGACCCTGTAAAAGATTTTGGTACCAGGCTCTGGCCAAAATATTTGGGCGTAACCCTTTCTTGATTAAAGACTTGGTTTATCCAACTACTTTAGTAGTTCTCTATTATTTCCAAGTTACCTATATATGTATATATATATAAACACCACTTTGCAATTTTATAATTTATAATCCCCTATAAATAGGAGTGGGATTACTGTAGTTTGATTAACCAATTTTTGTAACATTATTTTCATTTGCCTCCCAATACTTGCTTTGGATACATTCTACTTTATTAACCTAATTTCTTCCACATTATGCCATAAAATATTGTATAGACCAGATATAGTCTATCCAGAATAATCAACATTGAGATATTATTCTGACTTTGTCAGTTAGGGTATATGCCATATTATTCTTTGTCTGCCATCTTAAAACTTTGAAACAACTTAACCTAAAGTAAATAACAAATGATTATAATGTTTTGTTCAATTACTTTGTTTCCCTAGTTATTTTTTCTATATGTTGTATTTGCTAAGTTTTATTGAAATAGAGAAGTATGGAATTTGTACTAAAACTTAGCAACAATTAACTAAGCTATTTATTCATTTTATTTTATAGGCCATTGATCTGTATCAACTGTCAGAAGCCTATACAACTGTGAATATTCAAAAGATGTCTTGGCCACAAGGTGGGTGTGGTGAGATGTACAGCTCTAAATTACCTAAATTATAGATGGAAATTTAACTCAGAACAATGATTTGTATTTCTTTATTCCTAACAGATTGGTGAGTTGATGGGTTTGAATAAAGGACTCTGAAACTATGAAGCCCCTCAAAGACAAAGTGGGGATACTTGAGGACTGCTTTTTTGGAAAGACTGTCTAATTTCTGACTCTTCCTCATTAAAGTTCCTAGCTGATCTGAGCTGATATAAGACACATCTCTTCAGAGGTAATTTCTTATTATTTTTTCCTTTATGGAATATGTTGCGTTGTCTTGTATTGTCACTGCATATTGTTACTATCTTTTTCTCTATAATTTCCATTAGCAGGGGCATCCAATTGAACAAGCCTGGAAAAGTCAGTGGGCCTGGCATGCCAATGGGATGGCATGTGCAAGTCAGTATGCATTATGCTAGAATGTCTTAAGAAAGACCAGTGAATACAAAAAATCTACTTAGGTCATTGTTTTTATGTCATTTGTTTCAGCAAAGGTTGCAAAACTATTATGTTTCCCAGGATTTGTTCTACCAGAATAGGGTGGAAGAACTTTGCAAAGAAAAATTTGTCTCCCTTATTTGAGTCTGATAGTTTGGATATCACCTCAGTGTATTGATTGTTTGTTATTCACAAGCTCCACAATAATTTGAATTTGAGAGAAATCTTCATATATAGAGGTCCAGCTCTATATCAAAAAGAATTTTGAATGGCCTGAAGCAGCATAAGGAATAAGGACAAAAAAGATTGAGAACAGTAGCTAATGGTTAGCTCATGGCTGCTCTGGTCTAACATGGAGTTTCAGGTTTATTTTATAATAGAATTTAAAATCCATTTCACACATAGCACAATAGTGTCTCAGCTGTACAGACACCCAAGGTTACAGAATTGCATCATGATTATCATATGACTTACAAAATTTTCTCCCATGAAGATTAACCCTAGATGAGACAAGATTCAAGGTTAGAAATGAGCCTCATTTTATCTAAAAGTTATTTCAGGGTAAAGCTTCCATACTTCAGAAGATACCTTTAATGAATGAGTCACTAACATTATGGGGTTCAAAGTACCTGGCTGAATGTGAAACTAAGTGCCTGCTTTGACCTTGGCTGTGTAGGAAGAGATACAGGGCTGGGCCACTTTCTATTGATTTCTGCTCTTTTCTCTTAGGACTCCTTAATTGCTCCTGTACTATAGAGTACTTAGATGCTTTCTGTAAAACTTAAGGCTGTCTTAGAGAATTAAACTGATATGTTTTTAATAATGAAAGGAGCCATAGAGAGGGGTCAAAAGTTTTTATCTAAGACAATCCATGATATCTCTCTCCTAACTTGCAGGGCAGAAAAATCAAAATGCATGGCCTTGCCAGTCTTCGTTGTTCTTAGATGGGGTCCAGATAAAAAGATTCTGCTAAAAGACTCTGTTTCTCTCTTGGCTTCCAAAATTCATAGGTGTATATTTGATAATCAAGATCATTTTACATTGTCTAACTCTATAGAGGTTCAGTTGGAATCTTGATAGCTAAAAGTAACATTTAAAGGGCAGGGTTGAAAGAAATTTTAAATTAGTAAATGTGCTTTAATTTTATTAGAATTTGTTTCTGATTTGACTCTCTAAATGTAAAGCATTTAAACACTGATAAGGATAGCTTGTAGAGTAGTTTGTTGTACCTCTGTTAGGTGGTGTGTGTGTGTGTGTGTGTGTGTGTGTGTGTGTGTGTGTGTATGTGTAAATTACATAGTATAAATGAAACTCACTAAGAATTTTGTGTTATTAGTCTTTAAGCAATGGAGTTAGGAAATTCTATCCTGTTAGAGATCCCTTTTTTTTCAGTTAATAAAATCATGGGAACATGGAAAATTTCCTGTCCAATCCAAAATTTTAAAAGCCAGAATTTATATCCAAGGCAGATAGAAGCCAACCCCTCAAATGTTAATATTGTGGCAAAAGGGGGCACATTATTAGAGAATTCAGGAGGTGGCCAAGAGAATAACCAGTGAGGCCTCATAAGAATGAGTTCCTAAGAATGAGGAAAAATGGTTTTCAAAATCAGTCTGAATAATACAGACCTAAAAAACAAGGTAAATTTTAAAATAGCAGTGTCAATAATCACTTGACAAATGAAAGGAAAGTTAAGGGAATACTCAATTATTTGTGCTTGGTTTTATATTTCTCTGTATTGGTCTGATCATACAAAACAGAAGCAATAATAATTATAATAAGGGAAATAATAATGTCTGTATGCCTTCTCTCTTTTTCAATGCTGCATTCATTAAAATAAATTAGAAAGAAAGGACAGGCAAAATTAATGAAAAAAGAATCATTTGGCAAAGAGAGAAATAATTAATTCCTCATTTGGATTTTAAAAATTATACCTATTTTGGGGCAGCTGGGTAGCTCAGTGGATTGAGAGCCAGACCTAGAGGCGGGAGGTCCTAGCTTCAAATCCGGCCTCAGACACTTCCCAGCTGTGTGACCCTGGGCAAGTCACTTGACCCCTATTGCCTACCCTTACCAATCTTCCACCTATGAGTCAGTACACAAAAGTTAAGGGTTTAAAATTAAAAAAAAAAATTATACCTATTTCAAAATTATAATCTGTGTATATGTTGTTTCAAAAGTAATATTTTAATTCTCAATTGTTCCAAAGTTGGAAAACTTTACAGTTCTGATTATGAAATCATAATTAAGTATTTTCAAGTAGTATCTCTGTTATATTTCATAGAATTATAGATTCCCTGTATATTCTTTTTAAATGAACAAATTTCTCTAATCTCATGTTCTTTAATGATCTTAATAGAAATAATCTAAAATCTATTTTGAATTTTTAGGCAAATAATAATGGTGTTAGTGAATTATGAATGTTTAATTAAAGTGCATATTCTATCAACATGGTATTCAGTATAATAATTAAGTCTGATAATGCTAAACATTTAATTGATGGTTTGAATCAAGAGTAAAGTGAATTATGGTTTGAGAGAATTTCCAAAGTTATGTGGAAATTAAACTCATGTTTAAAAAATCTAAAAGAAATAAATGTTTAAAAATATTCTGAAATTTAGGCCGAAATCATTCTCCTATTTCAAGGACTTGCATAAAATCTACTCATTTTACATAAATATTGTTTCATAAACTCCTCATGATTCCCTTTTTATCTTTAATTGAAAAAGTAATGATTGTACAACTAATATTGTCTCTCATACTCCTGAGGAACTATCCTAAAATGCTTAATTGACATTTGTAATTCTTGCAAGCAAATTGTGACATTCTGAGATCTTACAGTTTGATTGACTTAAGTCTTCCCTGTCATCATGGAAAATTTTGAGATTTAAGATTTAATTTTCATGTGTGAAATTTTGATTGTGTATCCTCAAGAGGTTTCTAACATAGAGTTTTTATAAGTTTTTTTAGTAATTACTTTGTTTTATCAATATTTATACTAAGGTGTGATTATTCTTTGGTTAAATTGTAGATTTCTGATTATGTTTTTTTAGTTAAGACTATACTTAAATTTCAATTTTGATATAATCTAAAAATAAGTTTTCTGTTAGTTATCTTTAGTAGTATTATAAAATCACTTAAACTATTGAAATCTTCTGTATGCTTGCTATAGTTATATCATGGTTTAAGCATACTGTATCAGTCTGATATAGGAAAAAGTCAAGAAAATGCAGGAGTCTTATCAGTAGAGATTGAAATCACAGTTTCTTCATATGACAGAATTTGTAACATAAATATAAAACCTGTTAGAGAAAGAATTAAATCTGCACTTTTTAAAAAACCCTTAAGGGTAGGCAATGGAGGTCAAGTGACTTGCCCAGGGTCACAGAGTTGAGAAGTATCTGAGGTCAGATTTGAACTTAGTACCTCCCATCTCTAGGCATGGCTCTCAATCCACTGAGCTACCCAGCTGCCCCCAAATCTGCATTTTTGAAGGTTTAAGGGTGAATGATTAGAAGTGAAGTGAAGTGAAGGATGAATTCTTTGAAACTTCTATAACTCCTTCCCATAGAATAATTTTCTATTTATAATATGTTGTGTTATACCAATTCAATTAAGTTTCTTATTTAGTATTGTGAGGCATAATTTTATCATTGAGATTTAAATGAATAAATTGGTTAAATGAATTGAAGTGAAGAAATCCTTAGATCCAATCTTAAAAGAATCATAGTGTTAACTACAACATTTAAAAGACTTTAAAGTATTAAACATGCCATGAATGGTTTCCATCCTGTTCAGTTAAAATGAGACTTTTTTATTTGAAATTTGTTTTCTAAATTGAATCTTTGCTTAGTAAAATACCCTACTTATCAGAAATTTGATTAAATATTCTCTACAGAAACCAAGCAAGACTTCTTATTAGCTCAGAGAGGGAAAAATCTGTTTTGATACCAGCAAGCAATTAACAAATG
Organism: Gracilinanus agilis; assembly: GCF_016433145.1. Lineage (NCBI taxonomy): Eukaryota > Metazoa > Chordata > Mammalia > Didelphimorphia > Didelphidae > Gracilinanus > Gracilinanus agilis. The sequence goes on along the minus strand of NC_058132.1, from coordinate 14,939,128 downwards.
TGTACATGAGTGAGTCAAATCTGAATTACTAAATACTTAATTAAATTCAGTGACACAATAATCTCTATTAGAAACTTACTACCATGTGTATAGAAAGAAGAGTTAATTAAGCAATGAGATTGTTCACACTCAAGGTAAAAGTGCTTACAATTTCCATACTTAAATTGTTAGCATTAGAAGGAGAAATATTTACATCTGTAATTTAAGATGAAATGTCTATCAGTCAGTTTGGAATGTTTTTAAATTATTATTCTTTTTTTTTAAATAAGAACAGTTTCATCACTTGAAAGTAAAATCAATGTGTTTAGTACAAACTGAATGTATCAGGGATTTTGTTTAATCTGAAGAATTTATCTCAGTTTGCCAATTTGTACTATGGACTATATTAATATTTGACATAAATTGGAGAAAGCATCATTCTAAGATATCATGATTAAATGGTAAATTTTGTAAAAAATCTGAATTCTCTCGGTCATTGATTATCAATTAAAGAAATACCTAGTCATGATGAGTGGCAAAAGTTGAGTAATGAAGGTGCAAGAAATGTTGGGTATGAATAAAAAGGAAAAAAAAATTCAATTTTAGGAAAGAACTTTAATCAAAGTCCAAAGGAGGGATTAAACTATTCAGAGTAAGTTTTAGGACTATAAAACATGAGTGAAGGAAGAAAAGTTAAAGAAAGTTGTAATCTGGTTGAATTAATTAAGTAGACAGTTTGTAAAGTAAAAAGATGTGAATATTTTGAGGCTATTAAATTTAAACTAGTATTTATGTTTAAACAGCTAAGAAAGCATTTCTCCATCTTCCAGCATGGCAGTTTTGCAGTTAAACTAGAAGATGAAGCCATCATTAAATATAGAAAGACATATTTTAGATACTGCCTATTATAGCTAATTCATCTGCAGATTTCTTGTGGATTATTTCTGCCTCACAGAAAGGAAAAAGTATATAATTTTGGGGAAAAAAGCCTACTAGGATAAAATATTTCCTCAAGGGAGAAAGGGATAAAGATATAAAAAGTTCTAATTTCCAGTAAAGTAGCAAAGCTTAACTTCATTTTAAAAATTATGTTTATTTATTTTGTTAAAATATTTTCCAATTGCATGTAAAAAAGTCGAACAATCTTTTTTATAATATATTGACTTTCAAATTCTCTCCTTTTCTCACACCTTTTCTCCAGCATACAGCAGGTAATTTGATATTGATGATACATGTGAAATCTTAGAAAATATTTCCATATTAGTCAAGTTTCATAACAAAGCAACAAACCTAATAAAACTATAAGGATAAAGAAAGTAAAAATTATATTCTTCAATATGCACAGATAGCATTTTTCATCATGAGTTCTTTGGATTTGTCTTGAATCACTATCTTTATCAGAGTAGCTCAGACATTGAAGGATGATCATTCTTTTTTTTTTTTAAACCCTTAACTTCAGTGTATTGTCTCATAGGTGGAAGAGTGGTAAGGCTGGGCAACGGGGGTCAAGTGACTTGCCCAGGGTCACACAGCTGGGAAGTGGCTGAGGCCGGGTTTGAACCTAGGAACTCCTGTCTCCAGGCCTGACTCTCACTCCACTGAGCTACCCAGCTGCCCCTATGATGATCATTTTTATAATGTTCCTCTAACTGAGTTTAATGTTCTCCTAGATCTTTTCTTTTCACTTTGCATAAGTTCATAAAAGACATAATTTTTCTGAATGAATCCTGCTCTTCATTTCAAACAGCATAATAGTAGTCTATCACAATCATGTACAGGAAATTGTTCAATAATTTCTCAAGTGCTGGAGATCTAAATGGATATTAAGATGCATTTCCTGCTCCTTTTTTTCTTTATTCAAGTTATGATCATAGTCTATTATATCTTGGAGTGTCCTAAGATTTTGAATGAGTCAAGTCGTCTGGGACATATCTTAGCAAAAATTGAATTTTTATAGCAAACTTCTTCATATTGCAGTTCCTTGAAAAACTGCAGTTTATACTGACAGACTTTAGTTAACAAAACTTTGGATTGTAAAAAGAGGCTCTTGTGAAATCCAGGTCACCACCTAATAATGGATAATGTTGGATAATGTTGCTAAATAATTTCTATTTTTCAAAATACTAAATCAAGAAACCATATGGTAAAAATCAGATATGTAAATAATTATGATCTTCTTGTCTTTGTTAGAGGTTCTCTTCATGATGATTTGTTGAAATCCTCCATTGTAGACATATGGCCTTTAGGACTTTATGAGTCTTTGGGAAACAAAAGATTATAAGAAAGAGAATAAAATATATTATTCTTGAATCTTAGAATTTAATGAAATATCCCAAGATTGGGTTGAATTTAGAGGCAAGGGAGGGAATTATATAAGAGTTAAAATTATTAATTTGATTTTGCATGAATCCATCATTTAATATGGATAATCCCAGCCCATATTAATTTCTCTGTGAAAAAACACCTGACAGGTTTAAGACAGTTAGATTCTTATAATGATTTTTTTTCTTGCTCTAGAATCATTTCAGGAGTAGCTAGGTAGTACATTGGATAGAGCACTGGGCCTGGAGTCACAAAAAAAGTATGAATTTCAATCTGATTTCAGAAACTTATTAGCTAACTGAAACTGCTTAAGTCACACCTTCAATTTGTGTCAATTCCTTATCTGTAAAATGGGGACACAAAAAGAGGAAAATGGCAAACCACTTTTCCTTTACCAAAAAAAACACATACACAAGGCAATGAGATTACAAAGGGTCAGACACCATTGAAGGAATGAACAACATTAGTAATTTTTTCAAAAATCTTGTCGTTAATGGAGAATTGTAGAAGAGGATAGAGTCCTGGATCTGGGGTCAGAAAAATCTTTGTTCAAATCTGAATTCACACATGTACTCATTGTGTGACCTTGGGCATGTCCCTTGTTCTCTTTTTGCCTCAGTTTCCACAATTATAAAATTAGGATAGTGATAGCACCTAAATTGCAGGAATATTATATATAAACATATGATAAAAAAATTTAGATCTTAGGTCTTACTATATCTATCTCAGGTAAAAAGTCATACCATGCATGAAATTCTT